>NC_069501.1:323678536-323978536 GCF_027579735.1 Bombina bombina | reverse complement strand
GTAGCTATCTTAGGGTTTATTTTACAGGTACGTATTTAGTTTTAAATAGGAATAATTTAGTTAATAATAGTAAGTTTTATTTAGATTTATTAAAATAATATTAAAGTTAGGGGGGTGTTAGTGTTAGACTTAGGTTTAGGGGTTAATAAGTTTAATATAGGTGGCGGCGGGGTCTGGGAGCGGCTGTTTAGGGGTTAATGAGTTTAATGTAGATTGCGGCGGTGTAGTGGGGGGCAGGATAGGGGTTAATAACTTTAATATAGGTGGCGGTGGGCTCCGGGTGCGGCGGTTTAAGGGTTAAACAATTATTTATTTGCGACGGGGTCCGGGATCCGCAAGATCCGCAAGGGGTTAATAACTGGAATATAGGTGGCAGCGGTGTAGTGGGGGGCAGGATAGGGGTTAATAGGTATGATGTAGGTGGGGGTGGGGTCTGGGTGCGGCGGTTTAGGGGTTAATACATTTATTATGGTTGTGGCGGGGTCCAGGAGCGGCGGTTTAGGAGGTAAAACAGTGTAGTTTAGTGTGGTTGCTTAGTGATAGGCTATCAAAAAAGCTGCGAAGAAGCCGATGAGCAGCGAGATCTATGACTGTCAGTTAACAACAGTCCGCTGCTCATCGCTCCGTACTTGGTGCGCGGCTTCTTGACAGCTTTTTTGATAATGTTGGAGAATGTATTCTGGTCCGTGGCGGCAATGGTAGGCGAGCTTAGGCGAGCGTATTGGGCCGGCGAATGCAGGTAAGTAGACGGCTTGATACATAGGCCCCCATAGTCTTAAATACTCAAAGGTACGAAACATTATCCAAAGCTGTCTTCCCATCTTTAAAAGTGATTAAAAAACTGAATACCATTGTATCTGGGGGTTGTAATTTCCCAACACGAAGAGCCAAGACACTAAGAAACATTTTATCTCCATCTATGTTACCAAAAAACAAACCAAACACTTGGCTGTCTGCTCGTGTTGGTTGTTACAAATGTAATGGTAACATTTGTAAAACTTGTAAACATATCAAAACAGGGAATAAATCTAAGTCATCAACAACAGAACAAGAATACAATATTAGATATAATATCACTTGTAACACAACCTATGTTATTTATCTTTTGACTTGCAAAGGATACAGCAAACAATATGTTGGGTGCACTAAATGTGCATTACAAAATATAGCATTACAACATTTAAGAAATATTAATAACCCTGACAGCAATACTCAAATAGCTAAACATTTTAGACAAGAACATAATTCCAACGACACACTTTTACAAGTACAAGATATAAACTATGTGCCCAGAGAGTGACAGAGAATGACTTTTGGATCAGAGGGAGGTCCTTTGAATTTTCAAATTACAAACTAAACACCCTGATGGTTTAAATTCGGTCAAGGATGTTAATTTGTTTTATTGAAACCATATTATAGTATTCTTTCACATAATAAACCTTTTTTACTTCAAATTATAAAGTAGCATATAATTACAGATAATAATATAGATACATATGGATATATATATTTTTTTCATACATAAGATTGGTGATCTATTATTGCTAGTAAAGAAAAAAATGAATTCAAATAGGTGATTGTATAAAACAATTTATTTAAGATCGTCTACCTCATTAGGGTAAGCCAGCGAACTTTGATATTTCTCTTGCATTACCATTGTCCAGCTGACATCATAGCTTATCATCATATTACTCAGGGTAAAACTGGAAGTGGAGCATAAGACTGTATTTCTGTGGGTACATGCCCAGCATTTTAGGAGGATCTTGAGTGGTTCGTTTGGAGCTCTGTTGTTCTTCTGGATTAAGTGTAATCCCTACAGTTTTCCCCATCTCATCCTATCTCCACTCGGTCACTTTTCTTACATTACTGGGAGCTACTGAGACTATACAACAGAATATATATATATATATATATATATATATATATATATTTATTTTTGGACACAGGCACACATAGCTGTCCATTTATTATTGATTATTATTTCAATCATGGAAGCCACCACATCATTTTCCCTCAGAGCTATATCTGATTTGGATTAATCTAGAACTTCTTTACACTAAGATGGTTTTCTATATGTATCTCTAAAAGTTGTTTAGCTATTGATTTTTCCAGCTAATAAGGCCACAGTTCTCTGTATAAGTACCTCAGCCCAACCTCGATAGTCTTCTTTATAGTCCACGCTTGATTCTAAACAATTGGTATCACAAACTATTAGGATTACATTATTAGATTACTCACCCTCTAATTATGTCTATCTAGGTACAGTATAATCTTTATTTAAATTTTTACATAGTATGAGCCTCTATCTTTCTATCCTAAACAAACGGCCTTATTACCTTGGAGCAATATTTCTCAATAAGACCCAGGTGATTTTATATTATATATTATATTCAGCAACTATTATAAAATACAACACCAAATATTACATTGTCATCCTATTCTCAATCAATGTATAAATATTTACCAAGATAATAGGGTTTAGGCTTTTTAAGTTATTACAACAACCTTCCAATGAGAACACTCTTCTATATAAACCTCACAATGTTGCTTAAACCCTTACGCCTAGATTACGAGTTTTGTCGGTTAAAACTTGCGTTGCTAACGCTCCTTTTTTTTCCAGCGCTCACTTTAAACAATGCTGGTATTACAAGTTTTCTGAAAGGCTGCGTTAGCCTCAGAAAAGTGAGCGTTGAGCATAATTTAGCTCCACTTCTACCTGTAATACCAGCATTGCTTACGTTAGCGGTAAGCTGGAAAAATGTGCTCGTGGACGATTTCCCCATAGGATACAATGGGGCTGAGCTGGCTGAAAAAAAACTAACACCTGCAAAAAAGCAGCGTTCCGCTCCTAATGCAGCCCCATTGTTTCCTATGGGGAAACACTTTCTAAGTCTACACCTAACATGAACCCCGAGTCTAAACACCCCTACCCTTACACTTATTAACCCCTAATCTGCTGCCCCCGCTATTGCTGACACCTACATTATATTATTAACCCCTAATATGCCGCTCCGGACACCGCCGCCACCTACATTATACCTATGAACCCCGAATCTGCTGCCCCTAACATTGCCGCCACCTATATTATATTTATTAACAAAAACATAATTTATGCTTAACAACTAGAAAAACTAATTGTATGAAGAATACAATAGAATTCACAGCAGAGATTGCCACAGATTGTTTATCATATAAACTCCAAATAATGGATTCAGATAGATTTTATATTTTTATAAAAAGTTCCATAACATTCATACCTTATAATCTTTATTAAAGCAACTAGGAACCAACATTCACACAGTGGTAGCGGTTAGAAAATTAAAAACACTTAAACCCAATCATGCATATTAATTGTATATAGATATATAGATCAACATGGGCATACTTTGAATTATATAAAAATAAGCTAAGCCCTTACAATCCGAGGGCTGTATTAACTTTTAACTATTAGTCTGAAGTAGGCACCATGATTGACCCGTTATTAGCAAAAGAATTTATATAGTTTTTGCACAAGGGTAAGCAGTTAAAAGCGGCAGACAGGAGAGACAAAGCTACTCCTGCTGGACCCCTGACGCGCGTTTCACAGAACTTAACTCCATCCCCCCACCACCTCTACTCTATAATTTATGCTTACCTGATAAATTTATTTCTCTTGTAGTGTGTTCAGTCCACGGGTCATCTATTACTTATGGGATATATTCTCCTTCCCAACAGGAAGTTGCAAGAGGATCACCCAAGCAGAGCTGCTATATAGCTCCTCCCCTCACATGTCATATCCAGTCATTCGACCGAAACAAGACGAGAAAGGAGAAACTATAGGGTGCAGTGGTGACTGGATTTATAATTTAAAATTTAGAACCTGCCTCAAAACGACAGGGCGGGCCGTGGACTGAACACACTACAAGAGAAATAAATTTATCAGGTAAGCATAAATTATGTTTTCTCTTGTTAAGTGTGTTTAGTCCACGGGTCATCCATTACTTATGGTATACCAATACCAAAGCTAAAGTACACGTATGATGGGAGGGACAAGGCAGGAACATTAAACAGAAGGAACCACTGCCTGTAGAACCTTTCTCCCAAAAACAGCCTCCGAAGAAGCAAAAGTGTCAAATTTGTAAAATTTGGAAAAAGTATGAAGTGAAGACCAAGTTGCAGCCTTGCAAATCTGTTCAACAGAGGCCTCATTCTTAAAGGCCCAGGTGGAAACCACAGCTCTAGTGGAATGAGCTGTAATTCTTTTAGGAGGCTGCTGTCCAGCAGTCTCATAGGCTAAACGTATTATGCTACGAAGCCAAAAAGAGAGAGAGGTAGCCGAAGCCTTTTGACCTCTCCTCTGTCCAGAGTAAACGACAAACAGGGAAGAAGTTTGCCGAAAATCTTTAGTTGCCTGTAAGTAGAACTTCAGGGCACGGACCACGTCTAGATTATGCAAAAGACGTTCCTTCTTTGAAGAAGGATTAGGACACAATGATGGAACAACAATCTCTTGATTGATATTCCTGTTAGAAACAACCTTAAGCAAAAACCCAGGTTTAGAACGCAGGACTACCTTGTCTGAATGAAAGATCAGATAAGGAGAATCACAATGTAAGGCAGATAACTCCGAGACTCTTCGAGCCGAGGAAATAGCCATCAAAAACAGAACTTTCCAAGATAAAAGCTTAATATCAATGGAATGAAGGGGTTGAAACGGAACACCCTGAAGAACTTTAAGAACCAAGTTTAAGCTCCACGGAGGAGCAACAGCTTTAAACACAGGCTTAATCCTAGCCAAAGCCTGACAAAAAGCCTGGATGTCTGGATTCTCTGCCAGACGTTTGTGTAAAAGAATAGACAGAGCAGAAATCTGTCCCTTTAGCGAACTAGCGGATAAACCCTTTTCTAAACCCTCTTGTAGAAAAGCCAATATCCTAGGAATCCTAACCTTACTCCATGAGTATCTCTTGTATTTACTCCAATATAAATATTTACGCCATATCTTATGGTAAATTTTTCTGGTCACAGGTTTCCAAGCCTGTATTAATGTATCAATAACCGATTCCGAGAAACCACGCTTCGATAGAATCAAGCGTTCAATCTCCATGCAGTCAGCCTCAGAGAAATTAGGTTTGGATGGTTGAAAGGACCCTGAATTAGAAGGTCCTGCCTCAGAGGTAGAGACCATGGTGGACAGGACGACATGTCCACTAGGTCTGCATACCAGGTCCTGCGTGGCCACGCAGGCGCTATCAGAATCACCGATGCTCTCTCCTGTTTGATCTTGGCAATCAGTCGAGGCAGTAGCGGAAAAGGTGGAAACACATAAGCCATGTTGAAAACCCAAGGGGCTGCTAGCGCATCTATCAGCACCGCTCCCGGGTCCCTGGACCTGGATCCGTAGTACGGAAGCTTGGCGTTCTGGCGAGATGCCATGAGATCCAGTTCCGGTTTGCCCCAATGAAGAATCAGTTGAGCAAATATCTCCGGATGAAGTTCCCACTCCCCCGGATGAAAAGTCTGGCGACTTAGAAAGTCCGCCTCCCAGTTCTCCACGCCTGGGATGTAGATCACTGACAGGTGGCAAGAGTGAGACTCTGCCCAGCGAATTATCTTTGAGACTTCTAACATCGCTAGGGAACTCCTGGTTTCTCCTTGATGATTGATGTAAGCTACAGTCGTGATGTTGTCCGACTGAAACCTGATGAACCTCAGTGTTGCTAACTGAGGCCAAGCTAGGAGAGCATTGAATATTGCTCTTAATTCCAGAATGTTTATTGGAAGGAGTTTCTCCTCCTGAGTCCACGATCCCTGAGCCTTTAGGGAGTTCCAGACTGCGCCCCAGCCTAGTAGGCTGTCATCTGTTGTTACAATCGTCCAATCTGGTCTGCGAAAGGTCATCCCTTTGGACAGATGAACCCGAGACAACCACCAGAGAAGAGAATCCCTGGTCCCCGGTCCAGATACAGTAAAGGGGACAGATCTGAGTAATCCCCATTCCACTGACTTAGCATGCATAATAGCAGTGGTCTGAGATGCAGGCGCGCAAATGGCACTATGTCCATTGCCGCGACCATTAAGCCGATTACTTCCATGCACTGAGCTACTGATGGGCTTGGAATGGAATGAAGGACACGGCAAGCATTTAGAAGTTTTGATAACCTGGACTCCGTCAGGTAAATCTTCATCTCTACCGAATCTATAAGAGTCCCTAGGAAAGGGACCCTTGTAAGTGGAAACAGAGAACTCTTTTCCATGTTCACTTTCCACCCATGCGACCTCAGAAATGCTAGAACTATCTCTGTATGAGATTTTGCATTTTGAAAACTTGACGCTTGTATCAGAATGTCGTCTAGGTACGGAGCCACCGATATGCCTCGCGGTCTTAGTACCGCCAGAAGCGAACCCAGAATCTTTGTAAAAATTCTCGGAGCCGTAGCTAACCCGAAGGGAAGAGCTACAAACTGGTAATGCCTGTCTAGAAAGGCAAACCTTAGGTACCGATAATGATCCTTGTGAATCGGTATGTGAAGGTAGGCATCCTTTAAGTCCACTGTGGTCATATATTGACCCTCTTGGATCATGGGTAGGATGGTCCGAATGGTTTCCATCTTGAACGATGGAACCCTTAGGAATTTGTTTAAGATTTTTAAGTCTAAGATTGGTCTGAAGGTTCCCTCTTTTTTGGGAACCACAAACAGATTTGAGTAAAACCCTTGCCCTTGTTCCGTTCACGGAACTGGGTGGATCACTCCCATCACTAAGAGGTCTTGTACACATTGTAGAAATGCCTCTTTCTTTACTAGGTTTGTTGATAACCTCGACAGATGAAACCTCCCTTGTGGAGGAGAAGTTTTGAAATCCAGAAGGTATCCCTGAGATATAATCTCCAACGTCCAGGGATCCTGTACATCTCTTGCCCAGGCCTGGGCGAAGAGAGAAAGTCTGCCCCCCACTAGATCCGTCTCCGGAAAGGGGGCCCTGTCTTCATGCTGTCTTAGGGGCGGAAGTAGGCTTTCTGGCCTGCTTGCCCTTGTTCCATGACTGGTTGCCTTTCCAACCTTGTCTGTAACGAGCAGTAGTTCCTTCCTGTTTTGGAGCGGAGGAAGTTGATGCTGCTCCTGCCTTGAAATTACGAAAGGCACGAAAATTTGACTGTTTGGCCTTTGATTTGGCCCTGTCCTGAGGAAGGGTGTGGCCCTTACCTCCAGTAATGTCAGCAATAATTTCCTTCAAGCCGGGCCCGAATAAGGTCTGTCCTTTGAAAGGAATATTCAGTAGTTTAGATTTAGAAGTTACATCTGCTGACCAGGATTTAAGCCATAGCGCTCTGCGCGCCTGTATGGCGAATCCGGAATTCTTAGCCGTAAGTTTGGTTAAATGTACTACTGCATCCGAAACAAACGCATTAGCTAGCTTAAGCGTTCTAAGCTTGCTCAAAGTCTCATCCAATGGTGCTGTGCGAATCGCCTCTTCCAGAGACTCAAACCAGAATGCCGCTGCAGCAGTGGCAGGTGCAATGCATGCAAGAGGCTGTAATATAAAACCTTGTTGAACAAACATTTTCTTAAGGTAACCCTCTAATTTTTTATCCATTGGATCTGAGAAAGCACAACTATCCTCCACCGGGATAGTGGTACGCTTGGCTAAAGTAGAAACTGCTCCCTCCACCTTAGGGACCGTCTGCCATAAGTCTCGTGTGGCGGCGTTTATAGGGAACATTTTTCAAAATATCGGAGGAGGGGAAAAGGGCACACCAGGTCTATCCCACTCCTTGCTAATAATTTCTGTAAGCATTTTTGGTATAGGAAAAACGTCAGTACACACCGGTACACATAGTATTTATCCAGCCTACATAATTTCTCTGGGATTGCCACAGTGTCACAATCATTCAGAGCCGCTAACACCTCCCCTAGCAATACGCAGAGGTTCTCAAGCTTAAATTTAAAATTTGAAATTTCTGAATCCGGTCTCCCCGAATCAGAACCATCACCCACAGAATGAAGCTCTCCGTCCTCATGTTCTGCAAATTGTGACGCAGTATCAGACATGGCTCTCGTGTCATCGGCGCGCTCTGTCCTTAACCCAGAGCTATCGCGCTTGCCTCTTAACTCGGGCATATTGTATAATACTTCTTTCATAACATTAGCCATATCATGTAAAGTGATTTGTAAGGGCCTTGATGTACTTGGCACCTCAATCTCACGCACCTCCCGAGCGGGAGACGAAGGTACTGACACGTGAGGGGAGTTAGACGGCATAACTTCCCCCTCGTTGTCTGGTGATAATTTCTTTATCGGTACAGATTGACTTTTATTCAAAGTAATATCAATACAATTGGTACACATATTTCTATTGGGCTCCACATCGGCTTTTGAACATAATGAACAAGCAGATTCCTCTGTATCAGACATGTTTAAACAGACTAGCAATGAAGCTAGCAAGCTTGGAAATTACTTACAATAAGTTTACAAGCAATATAAAAAACGCTGCAGCGCTTTTAAAAACACAGTTGAATAACAAAGACTAATGCAGTTATAGTCAACAATTCTTAACGGTAAATGTATTAATTAGCAGAGGATTGCACCCATTAGCAAAAGGATGGTTAACCCCTCAATACCCAAAAACGGATATCAAATTAAGATTTAACGCTTTTATCACAGTCAAACACACTGTCACAGGTCTGCTGTGACTGATTACCTACCTCAAAAACGAATTTTGAAGACCCCTGAGCTCTCTAGAGACGTCCTGGATCAAGGAGGAAGAAGCAGGAAGACTGTGCTAGAATTTTAACTGCGCAACAAGGCGCTAAAAAAAGGCCCCTCCCATTCATATTACAACAGTGGGAGACCTGATATAACGGTTTCTATGCAGAAAAATATGTTAGCCATGTGGAAAAAAATCATGCCCAAAAGGATTTATCACCAAAGTACCTCACAAAACGAATAACATGCCAGTAAACGTTTTAAAAACAAACTTTTTCAATGTCATGCAAAGTTATCACTAAGCTTGCTACCAGTCGCTTCCACTGCAGATAAGGCTTAAGCATTATTTCAGTATTAACAGTATTTTCTCAGTCAAATTCTAGTCCCTAGAAAATAACTTGATTGCGCATACATTTATCAGCCTGATACCAGTCGCTACTACTGCATTTAAGGCTGTACTTACATCATATGGGTAACAGCAGTGTTTTCTTAGTCAATTCCATTCCCAGAAAATAATGTACTGCACATACCTCATTTGTGGGAAACCCTGCATGCTATTCCCATTTTCTGAAGTTACCCCACTCCTCAGAATGTCGAGAACAGCCAGTGGATCTTAGTTACGCCTGCTAAGATCATAGAAAACGCAGGCAGATTCTTCTTCCAAATACTGCCTGACATAGAAAAACAGCACACTCCGGTGCCATTTAAAATAACAATCTTTTGATTGAAGAATAATTAAGTAAAAACTCCAACTCCTCTCGCGACCTCCTTCTTTGTTGAGGGTTGCAAGAGAATGACTGGATATGACATGTGAGGGGAGGAGCTATATAGCAGCTCTGCTTGGGTGATCCTCTTGCAACTTCCTGTTGGGAAGGAGAATATATCCCATAAGTAATGGATGACCCGTGGACTGAACACACTTAACAAGAGAAAAATATTCAGCACCTCTGGTTGAGACAAAATAGAACCCAATAATCAAAAGAACAGTAAGGCTGATGAAATACGTTTAAAACTTCCCCTTTATTTAGACTCCGTGAGTAAAAAGACAAAGGCACAGTACACAGACCTGACTACCGCTGACGCGTTTCCTGCCCTATTGGGCACTTCATCAGAGCTACCTTTCGGGTGTGTAAAGGCTCCTTAAGAACAGGAGGTGAGCCCTACACACCTGTTGCATAGTTAATTATAACAACAAAAATAATAATATTATCAAGTAAACACCAATCCAATGTGAAGAATAATAATACAAACTATGCATGACAAATAAACTTGAAAAAATCATACAGAAAAAAATGTATATATTTGTTTATACTTAGACTATGTTTTCATATAAGATTGTAATACTTCATCTGCACATTAAAAACTATAATATAATCAAAGTTGGGGGGCAAGAGCTCATTCTATTCACCATAGAATAGATATTTGAAGAGGAAATCCCAGTGGTCTGAAGCTAACTTATGTATAGTCAGAGCATATATAGAATATAAACAATTGTTAAATAGTCTTGCCAACCGAGATCAATGTAACCCACAAGTAATAAATACATTCATATATTAATATACCCACAAAGAGCAAAATCTGCTAGGTTTGCCCCCTCGTATGCTAATCTCTATTTAGCAGAATTTGAAGACAAAAAATTGTTCAATATTACAAATCCATTCAAGAAACATATCGTCTATTACACACGTTTTATAGACGATATGTTATTATTATGGAGTGGAGAAAATAAGGTCTTGGATGAATTTATAGAATATTTGAACCAGAATGATGCTAACCTTAAATTCACATTCAGTTACTCTAAAGACGATATATCATTTCTAGATGTCAAACTCAGTAATGATACAGAGAAAATTGTTAAGGAAGTGTTTAGGAAAGAGATTTCGGGCAATACTATTCTCAGAGCAGATTCATGCCATCCACTACACTTGAAAAAAGGGATACCTAAAGGTCAATACATTAAATTACGGAGGAACTGTAGTAATCTAGAGAGTTACAAAAAACATGCAGCAGATCTCACCCTTAGATTGAAAGAGAGAGGTTACGATGAACAAAGTTTACTGACAATATCTGAACAAGTGAGCAAATTTGACAGAAATAATTTACTTAAAGATAAAAACAAAGATGTTAGGAATAAGGATGGTGTCAATTTCATCACGTCTTACAGCAGACAATTTGACAATATTAGTAGAATTATAAAGAATAGATTACCTATTTTAGATAGGGATTTAGATCTAAAACAAATTTCTACTAAATGTAACTTTATTTCTAGAAAAGCCAAAACTATTGGAGATATGGTCAGAAAGGATTTTAGCAAAAAGAGTTCACTTACTACACAATCTACCAATTGGTTAACATCAAAACCAGGTTTTTACAGATGTAATGTTAGACCTTGTAAAAGTTGTAGTCATGCCACAGTTGGGGATACCTTTACCTCTACACATACGGGTCAGATATTTAAGATCAAAGAGCATATTTCCTGTACTTCCACTTTCTTCATATATCTTTTAACTTGTAGAATTTGTAATTTTCAATACACAGGATTAACATCTAGAATGCTTAAAGATCGAATAAGAGAGCATTTGCTCTCTCTTGAGGCAGAAATTCCTAAAACTCCTGTGGCCAAGCATTTTGCTTTACATGAAGATAGATCAGCTGGCTTTAAATTTCAAGGGATTGAGGTAGTTAAACTAGGACCCAGAGGTGGTAACAGATATGCAGCACTCAGTAAACGTGAAGTTTACTGGATCCATACTCTGAGAACTGGTGCTCCTTTTGGTATCAACAAGATAAGTGACATTAAACTGTTCATTGATAATACGTAATTCTCAGTATTGTAGGTTGCTTAATTGACTCGTAATGTTCCACATTTTAATGTTTTGTATACTCCCAGGACTCCGGTCTTATAATTGATTCAAATTCTGGTGCAGTCAGGAGTATACACATTAATAGTAATATCTCATTCATGTTTAGCCTCACAGGGAGTTGTTTGTTTGTGCCCCTTTCAATATATTTATACTTTTTAGCATTTGACTTTTACATGGTACAATATATATTGGGATACCTAGCAGATTTTGCTCTTTTGTGGGTATATTAATATATGAATGTATTTATTACTTGTGGGTTACATTGATCTCGGTTGGCAAGACTATTTAACAATTGTTTATATTCTATATATGCTCTGACTATACATAAGTTAGCTTCAGACCACTGGGATTTCCTCTTCAAATATCCATTCTATGGTGAATAGAATGAGCTCTTGCCCCCCAACTTTGATTATATTATAGTTTTTAATGTGCAGATGAAGTATTACAATCTTATATGAAAACATAGTCTAAGTATAAACAAATATATACATTATTTTCTGCATGATTTTTTCAAGTTTATTTGTCATGCATAGTTTGTATTATTATTTTTCACATTGGATTGGTGTTTACTTGATAATATTATTATTTTTGTTGTTATAATTAACTATGCAACAGGTGTGTAGGGCTCACCTCCTGTTCTTAAGGAGCCTTTACACACCTGAAAGGTAGCTCTGATGAAGTGCCCAATAGGGCAGGAAACGCGTCAGCGGTAGTCAGGTCTGTGTACTGTGCCTTTGTCTTTTTACTCACGGAGTCTAAATAAAGGTGAAGTTTTAAACGTATTTCATCAGCCTTACTGTTCTTTCGATTATTGGGTTCTATTTTGTCTCAACCAGAGGTGCTGAATATTTTTTGTTTACTTATTGCTTCAATCGAGGGCTTAGCAGGGGAGCCCTTCCCAACACCTGTGAGACAAGCCGGGATGCTGCTGTGAATTTAGGCAGCGTCTGTATCTGCTGCAACTGACTGCACTACAAGAGAGTAAATACAACAATTCCGTTTTCCTGGATCTCATCGAACATCGGATATCATTCTCAGAATCAAGTGAGTTTGTTTCATATTTTATATTTGCTGGAATTATCTGGCTTATATTTATCTACTTCTAACGATGAGTCTTGCGAATGTAAGGGGTTAACGGATCATGCAACCAGCTGCTACAGTATAACACAGGTTTATCACAATTGTTTCGTAATTGGATAAAGCGACATTTTGTTTCAGTCAATACTAATTAACACATTGTGCTGTCTATTCAACATTGCTTTCTGCTTTTTATCCTCACGTTGAATTACACAGTCCAAGTTGTTTGTTCGAGTTTTATATTTATTAACAACTAATCTGCTACCCCCAACGTCGCCGCCACCTACCTACACTTATTAACCCCTAATCTGCCGACCGGACATCGCTGCCACTATAATAAATGTATTAACCCCTAAACCGCCGCAATCCTGCCTCGCAAACACTGTAATAAATTGTATTAACCCCTAATCTGCCATCCCTAACATTGCTGCCACCTACCTACAATTATTAACCCCTAATCTGCCGCACCCAACGTTGCCGCTACTATAATAAAGTTATTAACCCCTAAACCTAAGTCTAACCCTAACCCTAACACCCCTCTAAATTAAATATAATTTAAAGAAATCTAAATAAAATTACTATAATTAAATAAATTATTCCTATTTAAAACTAAATACTTACCTATAAAATAAACCATAAGATAGCTACAATATAACTAATAGTTACATTGTAGCTATTTTAGGATTTATATTTATTTTACAGGCAACTTTGTATTTATTTTAACTAGGTACAATAGCTATTAAATAGTTAATAAATATTTAATAGCTACCTAGTTAAAATAATTACAAAATTACCTGTAAAATAAATCCTAACCTAAGTTACAAATACACCTAACACTACACTATCAATAAATTAATTAAATAAATTAACTACAATTATCTAAACTAAAATACAATTAAATAAACTAAACTATAGTACAAAAAACCCTCACTAAATTACAAAAAATAAAAAAATATTACAAGAATTTTAATCTAATTACACCTAATCTAAGCCCCCTAATAAAATAAAAAAGCCCCCCAAAATAATAAAATTCCCTACCCTATACTAAATTACAAAAGTAATCAGCTCTTTTACCAGCCCTTAAAAGGGCTTTTTGCGGGGCATTGCCCCAAAGTAGTCAGCTCTTTTATCTGTAAAAAAAAAATACAAGACCCCCCCCAACATTAAAACCCACCACCCACACACCCCTACTCTAAAACCCACCCGATCCCCCCTTAAAAAATCTAACACTAACCCCTTGAAGATCACCCTACCTTGAGCCATGTTCACCCAGCCGGGTCAAATTCTTCATCCAATCCAGGGGATGTGGTCCTCCATCCGGCAGAAGTCTTCATCCATCCGCGGGGCAGAAGAGGTCCTCCATCCGGCAGAAGTCTTCATCCATCCGTGGCTCCATCTTCAAGACCTCCGACGCGGAACATCCTCCTCGGCCGACGGACTAACGACGAATGAAGGTTCCTTTAAATGACGTCATCCAAGATGGCGTCCCTCGAATTCCAATTGGCTGATAGGATTCTATCAGCCAATCGGAATTAAGGTAGGAAAAATCTTAATTTTTTTTTAATAGAATCCTATCAGCCAATTGCAATTCAAGGGACGCTATCTTGGATGACATCATTTAAAGGAACCTTCATTCGTCGTTAGTCCGTCGGTCGAGGAGGATGTTCCGCGTCGGAGGTCTTGAAGATAGAGCCGCTGATGGATGAAGACTTCTGCCGGATGGAGGACCTCTTCTGCCCCGCGGATAGATGAAGACTTCTGCCGGATGGAGGACCACATCGCCCGGATTGGATGAAGAATTCGGCCTGGCTGGGTAAACACGGCTCAAGGTAGGGTGATCTTCAGGGGGTTAGTGTTAGGTTTTTTAAGGGGGGATCGGTGGGTTTTAGAGTAGGGGTGTGTGGGTGGTGGGTTTTAATGTTGGGGGGTCTTGTATTTTTTTTACAGGTAAAAGAGCTGATTACTTTGGGGTAATGCCCCGCGAAAAGCCCTTTTAAGGGCTGGTAAAAGAGCTGATTACTTTTGTAGTTTAGTATAGGGTAGGGAATTTTATTATTTTGGGGGGCTTTTTTATTTTATTAGGGGGCTTAGATTAGGTATAATTAGATTAAAATTCTTGTAATATTTTTTTATTTTTTGTAATTTAGTGGGGGTTTTGTACTATAGTTTAGTTTATTTAATTGTATTTTAGTTTAGATAATTGTAGTTAATTTATTTAATTAATTTAATGATAGTGTAGGGTTAGGTGTATTTGTAACTTAGGTTAGGATTTATTTTACAGGTAATTTTGTAATTATTTTAACTAGGTAGCTATTAAATAGTTATTAACTATTTAATAGCTATTGTACCTAGTTAAAATAAATACAAAGTTGCCTGTAAAATAAATATAAATCCTAAAATAGCTACAATGTAACTATTAGTTATATTGTAGCTATATTATGGTTTATTTTATAGGTAAGTATTTAGTTTTAAATAGGAATAATTTATTTAATTATAGTAATTTTATTTAGATTTCTTTAAATTATATTTAATTTAGGGGGGTGTTAGGGATAGGGTTAGACTTAGGTTTAGGGGTTAATAACTTTATTATAGTAGCGGCGACGTTGGGGGCGGCAGATTAGGGGTTAATAATTATAGGTAGGTGGCGGCGATGTTAGGGACGGCAGAATAGGGTTTAATAAGTGTAGGTAGGTGGCGGCAACGTTGGGGGGCAGATAAGGGGTTAATAAAATTTATTACAGTGTTTGCGAGGCGGGATTGCGGCGGTTTAGGGGTTAATACATTTATTATAGTGGCGGCGATGTCCGGTCGGCAGATTAGGGGTTAAATAATTTTATTATAGTGTTTGCGATGTGGGGGGGGGGCTCGGTTTAGGGGTTCATAGGTAGTTTATGGGTGTTAGTGTACTTTTTAGCACTGTAGTTAAGAGCTTTATCTTCCGGCGTTAGCCCATAAAACTCTTAAGTACTGACTTCTTTATGCGGTAGGAGTCTTGGAGGTAGAGGCTGTACCGCTCACTTTCTCCAAGACTTGTAATACCAGAGTTTGGCAAATCCCATTAAAAAGATGGGATATGCAATTGACATAAGGGGATTTGCGGTAGCCAAAAGTCACGGAAGAAAAGTGAGCGGTACACCTGTACCTGCCATACTCGTAATACCAGCGGGCGTTCAAAAGCAGCATTAGGACTCCTTAATGCTGCTTTTTAAAGCTAACGCAGAACTCGTAATCAAGGCGTTAATTTCTCTAATTATAAAGGACACAGTTTTATGAACTCTAAAAGGAAAAATGTATGCTCTCACAAGCGATATATACTTATGTGATCTACCACAAAGCAGGTCTATATTAAATTTTCCTATTTTCAAACAGCATAACCTTTTAGCTTATATTTATGTAACGTTCCAATACAAAGTGTCCCAACTTTTTAGATATTTTGGAAAAGTACCAGGGACCTTTGAATTTGTATAGGACCTCTTTTTATAATACACCAGGCCAGAATAATTTAGTCTAGTAAAGCACCCTTGTTGAGTTTCTTTTTACTCTTTCATGGCTCTTTACAGTTTCATAACACAAGGGCCCATCAGAGTCCTGAGCCAGCCCTGTACCAGTTCCAGTTAGGGCCCAGTAAGATTAGAACCCAGAGTACCTGACCCGGTCTGTGGGGACGCCAAACAGGACTTGCCAAGGCTGCTAGGATCGTCAGGAAACAGCTCTCTCTCCCACAATGACCTAAGGCTCCCTCACACAACACCAGTGGGAGGGAGCCGTTAGGTGTGATTAGCCGACAGCCAAGCTCCACCAGGCATAAGAGCAGAGAGGGACACCTGAGGTTCAACTCCACTGGAGCCGCACCAGGCAAATCATATACGCCTCTTCCTTGCCGCACCCATTGTTGGGGAAACAGAGCTCTCCGATTTTCGGGTACTGTGTGACGCCTCTGCAGCAAAGTAGTTCCGGACGACCACGTCACACTCGGTCGACACCAAGAATCCCTAGTACAGGGCCAGCCAGGAAAAGGACCAAACAGGAACGCCAAGCCTCCGGTAAGCTAGTATGATTATAATTGAGGCATCAGGGTTATGCTCAATATCCAGCCAAGTGTACAGAGATTTTGGTAAACCCCCTCCTGTAGCGCTTGAATGAGAGGGGAGAGCTAATTTGTATTGGGACGTATAATAATTATGGAGCCTTCAGGTAAGCTATTTACCTTACAACTTCCGCTCTCAGCATACGTAGGAGGGAGGAAGGTTTCTCACACTTCTCTATTATACCTCTGTCCCAGAGTTTTCGGTATAGGATGAAGTTATTGTTCAGTCCATTAATTTGCTGCCGTTTGCAGCTCAATGCGCTGTTATTGCATTGCTAGGATGCCGGTAGCAAGAAAGAATTGCTAAGTGAGCCGCCCAAGGTCTAGGGTGTTCAGCACGGGGTTTCCTGCCAACAGCTCACTGGAACTAGAACAAGCGTTACGTGACTTTCTGCTTGTGCTCCACCCCTTAGCACCATTCTAGAGAATACAATCTAGAGAATACAATTTCAATCTAGACCTTCTTTAAATGAACTTTTTTCCTGCAAGTCATTTAAGGTTACTATTACTGACGTATTCTCTAAATTGAAAACTCTCTTCATCAAGGAGCATAAAACTTGGTGGGACATTAATCTAATGGAAAAATACCTAAGTATGGACATGAGTCCCAGGGGTCTGAGAATTTTCAAATTTACAACCTTTATGGTCACAGACAATACCTTTATAGAAAGATGGAATGCCACTCTAACAGATTGCTCAGTAAAATTAATGAACATGCTGATTATTTACAAAAAAACAGCAATTAGAGCAACTTCGTAGTGATATTACCACATTGCAAGAAGATTTGAACCAGTTTCTGACCCACAAGGATTATACTAAATTTGATGATATCTTGAAGGGGACTGTTACCCCTGTAAAAGAGGATATTGATGCTATGAAATTTAAAAAATTTGACAGGGATCTTCTAGATTACAAAAACAATATGGTGTATCTAATGTTTAATATTAAGAGAAAGTACAGGAGGTTTAACAAGAAACAACAGAAATCAAAAGGGAAACAAGTCTCTTTTACTGATACAGATGCATCCTCTACGGAGGAAGAGAGTACCATACTCCACCAGGCATCTGAAGATAACACTCAGAATAAATTTGTAGCTGCTGGTGATAGTAATGTAGACCCATAAAACCCTGCCACAATGGCATCAGAGGTTATACATCCTCTCACAACACAAGATAATACCAGTGATCCCAACAAATCAAAACAATCTAATATCAGACACATAGCACCCACTTTTGAGATTATACACATGGATAGGGACGTCTCTGCTCCCACACATGCATCAGATTCTGCTAATCAAATGGCCACCGTGCAGGTTTTTCCCAAGGAACAACCTTGTGAAGACTTACAGAAAACGTTTGACCTCTGTCATTGCCAACAAAGGATATATAACAAAATATTGAGATGAACTTTTGATATTGACCAAATACTTATTTTCCACCATAATTTGCAAATAAATTCTTTCCAAATCAGACAATGTGATTGTCTGGATTTGTTTCCACATTTTGTCTCTCATAGTTGAGGTATACCTATGATGAAAATTACAGGCCTCTCTCATCTTCTTAAGTGGGAGAACTTGCATAATTGGTTGCTGACTAAATACTTTTTTGCCCCACTGTATATATATATTTTTTATTTTTTTTATTTTTTTATATTATGTTATATATATATATATATATTTATAGATATTTATATTTATATATAAAAAATGTCTAAATATGTGTGTATGTGTGTGTATATATATATATATATATTTATATATATATATATATATATATATATATATATATATATAAATGTGTGTGTGTGTGTGTGTTTCCATGTAAATTTAGCACTCTAGCATGACTTCTTAGAGCCTGAATCATAAAAGTGTCTAGGCATACAAAAAAGACTCTTCTCTCTTTTCAAAGTTTTTACATTTATTGGTTCCAATGTTTCGGCCCCAACCTGTGCCTTTGTCAAGGTAACATATAATACAAACAGACACAATACTTATACCGTGTTAACCAGTTTTTCACTCTGCTGCTAATGACGGCTCAGAGTCACCTTGAGGGAGATCTGGGGGCTCCCACCCACTCCTACCCCAGCGATTGGGCCTGCATAGTGACAGGCATCACGTGATGTGTGGTGACGTCACACGCAATAACGTGATGACGTCACCGCGCAATAACGTGATGACGTCACCGCGCAACTTTATTTGTACTTAACAATGTTAAGTATAGGAGCAGGGGGCATACTGCTTAGAAGCCTGTTTTCTCAGGCATCTAAGCAGCTACATACCCCCAAGACCCACTGTTGGTAAGTCTTGGGGGTCTGGAAAAAAAAAAGAGAGCCGTAATACTTACCTCAAAGTTAGAGGAAGTAGCTGTGGATGAAATGGGTGAAAGATTCCCAGAGAGGGGATATCCAACAGACATCTTACGAGATAGCAAAACACAGGCAACAACTGCAAGAGAATAAAAAGTAGAGAGAAAGAGAAAGAATGATGATAGACTTTTTTTAGTCACTGACTACACAATAGAAAGTTGGAAACTATGAAAAGCTATCCAGGATAATTGGAAAGTTCTACAAGGGGATGAGAGATTGAAATATTTTACCAAAGAACTCCCTATATTCTCCTACAGAAGGGGACGTTACTTGAAGGATATGCTAGTACAGACAGACCCCACAGATAAATATGAAAAACCTGTTAAACATTTTTTGACGAGGAGACCAGGTGTATATAGGTGCCATGGGTGCACAACATGTGATAATTTAATCCTAGGCAGTACGTTCACACATAGCCACACTGGTAGGAAATATGACATAAGATAGCCATTAAATTGTGAGTCCAAATACGTGGTCTATATGATCAAGTGCCAGTGTGGGGACATGTATATTGGAAAGACGAAATGTATGCTGAAGTAAAGAATGGCAGTACACAGGTGCAGCATCAGACAGGCTCTGAAAAGGGGAGAGTCAGATCAGTCTGCAGCTAAACATTTTCTGGAAAAGGGCCATTCAGTGGCTAGTCCTATAGATCAAATACAACCTCTGAAAAGAGGAGGAGATAGAAAGATCATGCTATTACAAAGAGAGGCTAGATGGATCTCTGAGCTAGACACAGTCCACCCCAGGAGCTTGAATACATACCTGTCTTTATCCTGTTTCTTGTAGAGCAGGTAATCTCATATTCTATAATCTAAAACTCTATAAGATGAATTCTACCTGATGATATGATTGAATTTAAACAATGGACCCTTATACCACCTATGAAGGGGATATAGTAATCAGTTTGTAAATTATTTATAAATAAATAGTAGTCACTTGTAAATATATTTATTACCCTGCAAACCTAAAAAAATTTTTCTAGTGTTGCTTATATGACAGCTGTATATTAATATACTAATATGTTAGTTTATTTTTAAGGTAGAGAATTGGAAAATTCCAGAGTGCAGAATAGTAAGCAGCATTCAGATTCCACCTTAAGAAAATCAGAGAACCACAGGGCCATAGAGCATCACCTGTGTGAGTGATTAGGGGAGTGATTTAACAGGGTATAAGTATTGTGTCTGTTTGTATTATATGTTACCTTGACAAAGGCCCAGGTTGGGGCCGAAACGTTGGAACCAATAAATGTAAAAACTTAAAAGGAGAGAAGAGTTTTTTGTATGCATAAATATATGTGTGTATATATATATATATATATATATATGTGTGTGTGTGTATGAGTATGTCTATATGTGTTTATACATGTGTATTTATGTTTAAATATGTACAGTATATACATGCATATACTGTATGTACACATGTATAATATAATTTTATGTACTGTTTTTTAATATAAATATTTTGCATTCCAATGTTCTTCATTTAGAAGAAAATGTTCTTTCTATTTAAAAAAATATATATTTTTATATAATCACATATATATATATATATATATATATATATATATATATATATATATATATATATATATATTTAAAAATTAAAAAAAACATTTTTTTCTTCAGGTTTGTGTTAGTTTTTTTTAAACAGCATGCCCGCTTTAAGTCTATGGGGAGAACAAGTTAATTCAATCACAATATCAGAAGTTCTGAAGTTAGCGCAATGGGTTTCATTTGCACACTAACTTTATACTTTTAACTTATAATATGTGCTAAAGTTTATTAGCCAAGTTAGGGTGCAAGCAGAAAAAAAATAGTACAGCACTTGTAATCTGGCCCATAATGTTTTAGTTAGCAACCAGTGAAAAAATACTCATTGCCAATGGTTTTGTTCCATATCTAAAAAACTAGTAGCAGCAGCTAGTACAGTAGTAGTACCAGTAGTAGCAGCTAGTACACCCTTAAAGGGACATGGTACTCAAAAAATGCTATCTGTTCCATCTAAAATATGATGTTTCAAATTGTAGTACAATACCTTCTGTTTTTGGAAAATGGGTATTTCTGTGCCAAATAAAATAACCCTTTTGTATTTTAAAATGGCAGTCAGGTGAGGGAACACAGAAACCATAGCACAGATTTTCTCTCTCACACTGAAAATAAGTTACTTTATCACTTTAACATTTTGACATTTTTTACATGCCGCATGCACATTTTCTTAAATATATTAAAATAAATAAAGATCCATCCACAGAAAAAAACACTCAATTGAAACAGCAGCTATAATCATGCCTGCGTTTGTACAGTTCTGTTCAGCCATTTGCATTTTACAGGAGAGAAAAGGTCAAGTGGTTTCTTTTTTACTTTTTACTCCTTTCAAACTATAATATATCAAGAATTCCTCAACCAATATATTTAAAAGATTCAAGTTTTCATACAAACTAGCATTAACATGTATTTAAATTTTATTTAGATGGACATTGCATTTAATATAAAAGAGATTTGAGAAGTTAACCTTAATATGGGAAATGTAATTGAAACTTAAATAGCAGTATCTAATTTATACATATGGGGCGAGATTACATATGCAGAGCAGGCTTCAGCGCAACTGCTGAAACCCGCACCACCCGTAATTTCACCTTGCACATCGGGGTATTACATAAACCCCGCCGGCAGTTCATAAAGTACCGTAAGTTGGATAAACTAGCGGTGTCCAGAAATGAGCGTAAATACAAATTTCTGGATTTGCCAGTGACCTACGGCACTTTAAAAACTGCTGAAGCCTTAAGAAGAAAAAAAATAATATAAAATATCCCGTAAAAGTCTAACCCGCCTTCCAAAACTAAACCCGGTACGTAAAACCCCTATATCCGCCATCAAACCCACATCGGAACTAATAATAAAAGCATTAACCCCGAGACTGACAACCCCCCACAATGCAATAAGCCTAATTAAACTATTAACTGCTAATCCGCAATTCAATTACATTGCGATCTACCAAATAAATGTATTAACCCCTAATCCGACATTCACCCACATCGCAATAAACGTAATAAAGTATATGAACCCCTAATCCGCCATTAACCCACATCGCAATAAACCTAATAAAGTATATGAACCCCTAATCCGCCATTAACCCTAATCGCAATAAACCTAATAAAGTATATTAACCCCTAATCCTCCATTAGCCCACATCGCAACAAACCTAATACAACTATTAACCCATAATCTGCCAAACCCACACAAAACAATAATCCTAATAAATCTATTAAACCCTAATCCACGAAACCCCCACAACACAAATAACTAATTAAATTACTAAGCAACCTAACACCCCCTAAATTAACCCCAATTACTTAAATTAAAAAAATACTTAGTTACAATTAAAATAAAAAAGCTAACATTACTTTAAAAAAAATAAATTAAATTAAACAGCCAATAGGATTTCAGTAGCTCTCATCCTATTGGCTGATTTGAATTTGAAGAATCAAATCAGCCATTAGGAATGCAAGGGACACCATTTTTAAATGTGTACCTTGAATTCACTATTCCGTGTATGGCGGCGATTGTACGAAGAGGATCCTCCACGCTCCATGGCTCCGCAGTCGCCGGGCCTGCTCCATGCTCATCTCCGCTCCGCGTCAGCTTGGTCCTGGATAAAAAAGGAAGAGGTCCCCGCTTGGAAGAAGATGTCGGCCGCTTGGAAGAAGACTTCACCGCCAGGAACAGGACCTTCTCCGCTGGACTTCAGGAACGGCGAGTACCTATTTGGGGGGTTAGACTTAGGTTTTTTTTTATTTTTGGCGTTTTTTTTTTTTTTTTTTAGATTAGGGATTTCTGGGCACTCTTAAAAGAGCTAAAAGCCCTTTTAAGTGCAATGCCCATACAAATGCCCCTTTAGACAATGGGTAGTTTAGGATTTTTTAGTGTTAGGTTTTTTTTATTTTGGGAGGTTTGGTGGGTGGGGGTTTTACTGTTAGAGGGGGGACTATTTAACTTTAGGCAAAGCCCTACAAAAGGCCCTTTTAAGGGCTATTGGTAGTGTGGCATTAGATTAGGGGGTGTTTTTATTTTGGGGGGGGCTTTTTATTTTCATAGGGATTAGGTTTCATTTTTTTATAATTTGGTTTATTATTTTAGGTAATGTTAAACTTTTTTTTATTTTTGTAATCTTAGATTAATTTAAATGTATTTTTTTTATTTTTAAGTAATGTTAGCTTTTTTATTTTAAATTGTAACTCAGTATTTTTTAATTTAAGTAATTGGGGGTTAATTTAGGGGCTGTTAGATTAGGGGGTTTAGTAATTTAATTAATTATTTGCATTGTGGGGGTTTGGAGGATTAGGGGGTTAATAGATTTATTAGGAGTATTGCGTTGTGTGGGTTTGGGGGATTTGGGGTTAATAGTTTTATTAGGTTTGTTGCAATGTGGGTTAATGGTGGATTAGGGGTTAATATACTTTAATAGGTTTATTGTAATGTGGGTTAATGGCGGATTAGGGGTTCATATACTTTATTAGGTTTATTGCGATGTGGGTTAGTGGCGGATTAGGGGTTCATATACATACGGCCAGATTACGAGTTTTGTGT
The DNA here is from genome assembly GCF_027579735.1 of Bombina bombina. Taxonomy (NCBI): domain Eukaryota; kingdom Metazoa; phylum Chordata; class Amphibia; order Anura; family Bombinatoridae; genus Bombina; species Bombina bombina. The sequence goes on along the minus strand of NC_069501.1, from coordinate 323,954,871 downwards.
TAGGAGCTGTGCAGTGCTAACGAGCAGTTTTTTCTCACCGCTCACTTACCTGCAGCGCTGGTATTACAGGTTTTTTAAAACCCGGCGTTAAAAGGCAAGAAGTGAGAGTAGAGCAAAATTGTGCTCCATACCGCACTCCAATACCAGTGCTGCTTAAGTCAGCGGTGAGCTGGTCGTATGTGCTCATGCACGAATTCCCCATAGACATCAATGGGGAGAGCGGATTGAGAAAAAGTCTAACGCCTGCCAAAAAGCAGCGTAAAACTCAGTAACGAAGCCCCATTGATTCATATGGGGAAACACATTTTATGTTTACACCTAACACCCTAACATGAACCCTGAGTCTAAACACCCCTAATCTTACACTTATTAACCCCTAATCTGCCGCCCCCAACATCACCGACACCTACATTATTCTTATTAACTCCTAATCTGCCGCTCCGCACACCGCCACCACCTACATTATACTTATTAACCCCTAATCTGCTGCCCCCAACATCGCCGCCACCTACATTCTTCCATACATTCTTGCCATCTTGGATGACGTCACTTAAAGAGATATTCATTACGAAGAAGACATCGTTTGAAGAGGATGCTCTGCGTCAGATGTCTAGCAAAAGATGATAGTCGCACCAACAAGTTAAACAAGTGTATTGCTTTATTGAGACATCTGCGTCAGATGTCTTAAAGATGGACAAGGCGGGAGTGCGGCGGCTTAGGGGTTAATATGTTTATTCTAGTGGCGGCGATGTCCAGAGCGGCAGATTAGGGGTTAAAATTTTATTATAGTGTTTGCGATGCGAGAGGGCCTTGGTTTAGGGTTAATAGGTAGTTTATTGGTTTTAGTGTACTTTTTAGCACTTTAGTATTAAAGTTTTATGCTACGGCGTTTTAGTGAAAAACTCATAACTACTGACTTTAGAATGCATTACGGATCTTGGAGGTAGAGAGTGTATCGCTCACGTTTTGGCCTCCGAGGACAGACTCGTAATACAGGCGCTATGGAAGTCCCATACAAAGAAGGGTTGACAAAGTTTACGTAAGTCGTTTTGCGGTAAGGCCAAAAAAGTGTGCGGGGCCCCTAAACCTGCAAGATTTGTAATAGCAGCAGGCGTAAAAAAAGCAGCGTTAGGACCTGTTAATGCTGCTTTTTTACCTTAACACACAACTCGTAATCTAGCCGTTTATTCGGTTTATTGTGATGTGGGTTAATAGCGGATTAGGGGTTCATATACTTTATTAGTTATTGCGGTGGGGGATTGCAGTTGACAGGTCGAGATTGCGCATGCGTTAGGCGTTTGTTAATATTTTCAGGCAGTTACGGGAGTTACGGTGCTCACATACTCAGCACAAGTCATGCTGCACCTGCCAATTTGTGGCGAGGTGAAAATGGAGTAAAATGTCTCCATTTTTGCCGCGTAAGTCCTTGCGCTGAATATGTGATACCGATTTGCGACACGGTTCTATGTTAGCTTATGGGAGTCAAAATTGCGGGCGACGGGTGAAATATGCGTGCTACATTTATATGCGGTGCTGTATAGTTGATACCAAAACCGCATAAAAACCGGCACCCACGGCTTTTGCGGGTGATGCAGCATATTTAATCTTGCCCTTGGTTTGTTTGATTACATTTTTTATTTGCTGTATGCATAAATGTATATAGTCTTTTTACTTGAGGGATGGCCTCACATGTTTTCCAGGATTGGAAATTATTTAATGTCTGGCCTTGTATCCATCTCTGGTTTCCTATTATGCAGTAAAAGTGTTCACATTTGAAATCACACATATGAGAGGGGATATAGGAACCTTGATTCACCTAGTGACTGTAATTGTTTTTTTCTCAGGAATTTACTTGTATTAAATATTTAATTCAATTAAAACCAATTTAAACTGTAAATATGTTCATATTATATATTTCATTTAACAAAAAAAAAAACAATGACCTAATAATGCACTATTCCAAAATGTATATGAGAAGAGCATATTTTGGCCAAGGTGTGTAAACTCACCTGCAAGTATCAAGCCGCCAAATTCCATTGGTGAGTTCTACTCTAATACAAATCAATATGTGATGCATTTATACTTTGGTCGAATTTGCAACTTTTATAGGACATCGCTAATGAAAACAGGATTAATTCATTTTGCACTTTATTAATCAGTGTTCTTTCTTCCTGTACTAGATCAGAAGAAAAAATGTCAACGTTCATGGGGCATATGGATGGCTTTTGGAATCTCAGAGGCAAAGAAGAATTCATTTCTAAATTTGATCTTTCATCTTTTCATACCATTTGTGATCTAGGAGGTAATTAGTAATACTGTATATTTGACTGTTTTACATTTCTTAGACATCCTTTTAATTTTTTATTGTGAATTTCTATGAATTTCATTGTACAAATGTTTATATGTATGTGTGTGCATGGTGTGCAGATATAGTGTGTATTTAGTGCTTGTTTAGTGTGTATGATTAATAGGTGTGTAATCTGTAGTGTGTATTTATACTGTGTGAGTAGTGTACACTCTGCGTAGTGCATATTATATGTATGTTGGTATAGTGTGTATGTGTGTATTGTGTACAGTGTGTGTAGTTTGATATAGATAGATAGATAGATAGATAGATAGATAGATAAATAGATAGATAGACAGGCAGACAGATAGACAGATAGATAAATAGATATAGCTAGATGATAGATGCATAAATAGATATTGTTCAAAAGCAAGAAAATCCCAAACTTAAACAGCTTCTTCCTCATCTTCTCTCACCAGATCCCTGATTGCATGTGTCTCCTAGCCATTACGCAATAGGGAATGTCTTTCATTTGTTACCTAGCCATTACATAATAGGGAATGCCTTGCATGTGTCTCCTAGCCATTACTTAATAGGGAATGCCTAGCATGTGTTACCTCACCATTACTTAATAGGGAATGCCTTGCATGTGTTACCTCACCATTACTTAATAGGGAATGCCTAGCATGTGTTACCTCACCATTACTTAATAGGGAATGCCTTGCATGTGTTACCTCACCATTACTTAATAGGGAATGCCTAGCATGTGTTACCTCACCATTACTTAATAGGGAATGCCTAGCATGTGTTACCTCACCATTACTTAATAGGGAATGCCTAGCATGTGTTACCTCACCATTACTTAATAGGGAATGCCTAGCATGTGTTACCTCACCATTACTTAATAGGGAATGCCTAGCATGTGTTACCTCACCATTACTTAATAGGGAATGCCTTGCATGTGTTACCTCATCATTACTTAATAGGGAATGCCTAGCATGTGTTACCTCACCATTACTTAATAGGGAATGCCTTGCATGTGTTACCTCACCATTACTTAATAGGGAATGCCTTGCATGTGTTACCTCACCATTACTTAATAGGGAATGCCTTGCATGTGTTAGCTCACCATTACTTATTAGTGCATGCCTTGCATTTGTTAGCTCACCATTACTTAATAGTGAATGCCTTGCATGTGTTACCTCACCATTACTTATTAGTGAATACCTTGCATGTGTTACCTCACCATTACTTAATAGTTAATGCCTTGCATGTGTTATCTAGCCATTACTTAATAGGGAATGCCTTTCATTTGTTACCTAGCAATTACATAATAGGGAATGCCTTGCATGTGTTACCTAGCAATTACTTAATAGTTAATGCCTTACATGTGTTATCTAGCCATTACTTATTAGTGCATGCCTTGCATGCGTTACCTCACCATTACTTAATAGTGAATGCCTTGCATGTGTTACCTAGCCATTACTTATTAGTGCATGCCTTGCATGCGTTACCTCACCATTACTTAATAGTGAATGCCTTGCATGTGTTACCTAGCCATTACATAATAGGGAATGCCTTGCATGTGTTACCTAGCAATTACTTAATAGTTAATGCCTTGCATGTGTTACCTCAAAATTACTTATTAGGGAATGCCTTGCATGTGTTACCTCGCCATTAATTAATAGGGAATGCCTTGCATGTGTTGCCTAGCCATTACTTAATAGTGAATGCCTTGCATGTGTTACCTCACCATTACTTAATAGTGAATGCCTTGCATGTGTTACCTCACCATTACTTAATAGGGAATGCCTTGCATGTGTTACCTAGCAATTACATAATAGGGAATGCCTTGCATGTGTTACCTAGCAATTACTTAATAGTTAATGCCTTGCATGTGTTACCTCGAAATTACTTATTAGGGAATGCCTTGCATGTGTTACCTCGCCATTACTTAATAGGGAATGCCTTTCATGTGTTACCTAGCCATTACATAATAGGGAATGCCTTGCATGTGTTACCTAGCAATTACATAATAGGGAATGCCTTGCATGTGTTACCTAGCAATTACTTAATAGTTAATGCCTTGCATGTGTTACCTCGAAATTACTTATTAGGGAATGCCTTGCATGTGTTACCTCGCCATTACTTAATAGGGAATGCCTTTCATGTGTTACCTAGCCATTACATAATAGGGAATGCCTTGCATGTGTTACCTAGCAATTACTTAATAGTTAATGCCTTGCATGTGTTATCTAGCCATTACTTAATAGGGAATGCCTTTCATGTGTTACCTAGCCATTACATAATAGGGAATGCCTTGCATGTGTTACCTAGCAATTACTTAATAGTTAATGCCTTGCATGTGTTACCTCGAAATTACTTATTAGGGAATGCCTTGCATGTGTTACCTCGCCATTAATTAATAGGGAATGCCTTGCATGTGTTGCCTAGCCATTACTTAATAGTGAATGCCTTGCATGTGTTACCTCACCATTACTTAATAGTGAATGCCTTGCATGTGTTACCTCACCATTACTTAATAGGGAATGCCTTGCATGTGTTACCTCGCCATTACTTAATAGGGAATGCCTTTCATTTGTTACCTAGCCATTACTTAATAGGGAATGCCTTGCATGTGTCTCCTAGCCATTACACAATAGGGAATACCTTGCATGTGTTACCTAGCCATTACTTATTAGTGCATGCCTTGCATGCGTTACCTCACCATTACTTAATAGTGAATGACTTGCATGTGTTACCTCGCCATTACCTAATAGGGAATGCCTTTCATTTGTTACGTAGCCATTACATAATAGGGAATGCCTTGCATGTGTTACCTAGCAATTACTTAATAATTAATGCCTTGCATGTGTTACCTCGCCATTACTTAATTGGGAATGCATTGCATGTGTTACCTAGCCATTACGTAATAGGGAATGCCTTGCATGTGTTAACTAGCCATTACTTAATTTTGAATGCCTTGCATTTGTTACCTCGCCATTACTTAATAGTGAATGCCTTGCATGTGTTACCTCGCCATTACTTAAAAGTGAATGCCTTGCATGTGTTACCTCACCATTACTTAATAGTGAATGCCTTGTATTTGTTACCTAGCCATTACTTAATAGAGAATGCCATGCATGTGTTACCTCGCCATTACTTAATAGGGAATGCCTTGCATGTGTCTCCTAGCCATTACTTAATAGGGAATGCCTTACATTTGTTATCTAGCCATTATGTAATAGGGAATGCCTTGCATGTGTTACCTAGCCATTACTTAATAGTGAATGCCTTGCACGTGTTACCCCACCATTACTTAATAGTGAATGCCTTGCATGTGTTACCTCACCATTGCTTAATAGGGAATGCCTTGCATGTGTTACCTAGCCATTACTTAATAGGGAATGCTTTGCATGTGTCTCCTTGCCATTACATAATAGGGAATGCCTTGCATGTGTTACCTAGCCATTACTTATTAGTGCATGCCTTGCATGTGTTACCTCACCATTACTTAATAGTGAATGCCTTGCATGTGTTACCTCACCATTACTTAATAGGGAATGCCTTTCATTTGTTACCTAGCAATTACATAATAGGGAATGCCTTGCATGTGTTATCTAGCCATTACTTAATAGGGAATGCCTTTCATGTGTTACCTAGCCATTACATAATAGGGAATGCCTTGCATGTGTTACCTAGCAATTACTTAATAGTTAATGCCTTGCATGTGTTACCTCGCCATTACTTATTAGGGAATGCCTTGCATGTGTTACCTCGCCATTACTTAATAGGGAATGCCTTTCATTTGTTACCTAGCCATTACATAATAGGGAATGCCTTGCATGTGTTACCTAGCAATTACTTAATAGTTAATGCCTTGCATGTGTTACCTCGCCATTACTTAATTGGGAATGCCTTGCATGTGTTATCTAGCCATTACTTAATAGTGAATGCCTTGCATTTGTTACCTCGCCATTACTTAATAGTGAATGCCTTGCATGTGTTACCTCACCATTACTTAATAGTGAATGCTTTGCATTTGTTACCTAGCCATTACTTAATAGAGAATGCCATGCATGTGTTACCTCGCCATTACTTAATAGGGAATGCCTTGCATGTGTCTCCTAGCCATTACTTAATAGGGAATGCCTTACATTTGTTATCTAGCCATTATGTAATAGGGAATGCCTTGCATGTGTTACCTAGCCATTACTTAATAGTGAATGCCTTGCACGTGTCACCCCACCATTACTTAATAGTGAATGCCTTGCATGTGTTACCTCACCATTGCTTAATAGGGAATGCCTTGCATGTGTTACCTAGCCATTACTTAATAGGGAATTCCTTGCATGTGTCTCCTAGCCATTACTTAATAGGGAATGCCTTGCATGTGTTACCTAGCCATTACTTATTAGTGCATGCCTTGCATGCGTTACCTCACCATTACTTAATAGTGAATGCCTTGCATGTGTTACCTCACCATTACTTAATAGTGAATGCCTTGCATGTGTTACCTCACCATTACTTAATTGGGAATGCATTGCATGTGTTACCTAGCCATTTCTTATTATGGAATGCCATGCATGTGTCTCCTAGCCTTTACTTAATAGGGAATGCCATGCATGTGTTTCCTAGTCATTACTTATTAGGGAATGCCTTGCATGTGTTACCTAGCCATTGTTTTATAGGGATGCCTTCCATGTGTTACCTAGCCATTATTTTATAGGGAATGCCTTGCCTGTCTCTCCTAGCCATTACTTAATAGGGAATACCTTGCATTTGTTACCTAGCTATTACTTATTAGTGAATGCCTTACATGTGTTACCTACAATAGGGAATGCCTTGCATGTGTTACCTAGCCATTACTAATTAGGGAATGCCTTGCATGTGTCTCCTAGCCATTACGTAATAGGGAATGCCTTGCATGTGTCTCCTAGCCATTACTTATTAGGGAATGCCTTGCATGTGTCCCCTAGCCATTACGTAATAGGGAATGCCTTGCATGTGTCTCCTAGCCATTACTTAATAGGGAATGCCTTGCATTTGTTACCTAGCCATTACTTATTAGTGAATGCCTTACATGTGTTACCTACAATAGGGAATGCCTTGCATGTGTTACCTAGCCATTACTAATTAGGGAATGCCTTGCATGTGTCTCCTGGCCATTATGTAATAGGGAATGCCTTGCATGTGTCCCTTAGCCATTATGTAATAGGGAATGCCTTGCATGTGTCCCCCAGCCATTATGTAATAGGGAATGCCTTGCATGTGTCTCCTAGCCATTACATAATAGGGAATGCCTTGCATGTTTTACCTTGCTATAACTTATTAGTGCATGCCATGCATGTGTTACCTCGCCATTACTTAATAGGGAATGCATTGTATGTGTTACCTAGCCATTACATAATAGGGAATGCCTTGCATGTGTCTCCTAGCCATTACGTAATAGGGAATGCCTTAGATTTGTTACCTAGCCATTATGTAATAGGAAATGCCTCACATGTGTTACCTAGCAATTACTTAATAGTGAATGCCTTGCATGTGTTACCTTACCATTACTTAATAGTGAATGCCTTGCATGTGTTACCTAGCCATTACTTAATAGGGAATGCTTTACATTTGTTACCTAACCATTACATAATAGGGAATGCCTTGCTTGTGTTACCTAGCAATTACTTAATAGTGAATGCCTTGCATATGTTACCTCACCATTTCTTAATTGGGAATGCATTGCATATGTTACGTAGCCATTACATAATAGGGAATGCCTTGCATGTGTTATCTAGCCATTACTTAATAGTGAATGCCTTGCATGTGTTACCTCACCATTACTTAATAGGGAATGCTTTGCATGTGTTACCTCGCCATTACATAATAGGGAATGCCTAGCATGTGTTACCTCACCATTACTTATTAGGGAATGCCTTGCATGTGTTACTGAGTCGCCATTACTTAATAGTGAATGCCTTGCATGTGTTACCTCACCATTGCTTAATAGGGAATGCTATGCATTTGTTACCTAGCCATTACTTAATATAGAATGCCTTGCATGTGTTACCTCGCCATTACTCAATAGGGAACGCCTTGCATGTGTTAACTCACCAATCACCATTACTTATTAGGGAATGCCTTGCATTTGTTACCTATCCATTACTTATTAGGGAATGCCTTGCATGTGTTACCTAGCCATTACGTATTAGGGAATGCCTTGCATGTGTTACCTAGCCATTACGTATTAGGGAATGCCATGCATGTGTCTCCTACTTATTACATAAAAGGGAATGCTGCACATGTGTCTCCTAACCACCACTTAATAGGGTATGATGTGCATGTGTCTCCTAACCATCACTTAAAGGGACATAAAACCCAACATTTTTCTTTCATGAATCAGATAGAGAATACAATTTTAAACAACAATGTACTTCTATTATTTAATTTGCTTCATTCTTCAGATATCCATTGTTGAGAAATAGCTATGCACATGGTTGAGCCAATCACATGAGGTATCTATGTGCAGCCACCAATTAGCATATACTGAGCCTATTTAGACATGTTTTTCAACAAAGTTTATCAAGAGAATGAAGCAAATTAGATAACAACATTGGAAAGTTGTTTAAGATTGCATACTCTTTCTAAATCTTGAAAGGAAAAATTTGGGTTTCATGTCCTTTAATAGGGTATGCTGTGCATGTGTCTCCTAACCATCACTTAATAGGGTATGCCGTGCATGTGTCTCCTAGCCACCTCTTAATAGGGTATGCCGTGCATATGTCACCTAGTCACCCCTTAATAGGGTATGCCGTGCATGTGTCTCCTAGTCACCTCTTAATAGGGTATGCTGTGCATGTGTCTCCTAGCCACCTCTTAATAGGGTATGCTGTGCATGTGTCTCCTAACCATCACTTAATAGGGTATGCTGTGCATGTGTCTCCTAGCCACCTCTTAATAGGGTGTGCTGTGCATGTGTCTCCTAACCATCACTTAATAGGGTATGCCGTGCATGTGTCTCCTAGCCACCTCTTAATAGGGTATGCCGTGCATATGTCACCTAGTCACCCCTTAATAGGGTATGCTGTGCATGTGTCTCCTAGTCACCTCTTAATAGGGTATGCTGTGCATGTGTCTCCTAGCCACCTCTTAATAGGGTATGCTGTGCATGTGTCTCCTAACCATCACTTAATAGAGAATGCTGTGCATGTGTCTCCTAACCATCACTTAATAGAGAATGCTGTGCATGTGTCTCCTAGCCATCTCTTAATAGGGTATGCTGTGCATGTGTCTCCTAGCCATCTCTTAATAGGGTATGCTGTGCATGTGTCTCCTAACCATCACTTAATAGAGAATGCTGTGCATGTGTCTCCTAGCCACCTCTTAATAGGGTATGCCGTGCATGTGTCACCTAGTCACCCTTTAATAGGGTATGCCGTGCATGTGTCTCCTAACCACAATTTAAGGCTAGATTATGAGTGCATCGTTAGATTGTTGAAATGAAAGTCTCCTTTGAGTGGCACTAAAGGACAAATAATAAAGCATAAACACAAAGAGTATTGAAAGCTTGTTGATCTCGCTGTGGTTATATATATTCACTAGAGTAATTTGTACTTCAGAGATTTAAAAAAAAATATTCTATGATATACTGTGTGATATATCTTTAAATTGAGAGATTTCACATGCAATTCATATATAAGTGAGTTTGGATACTATAAATAGCAGACTGCGGATTGTGATGCTAATCTACCTTATTGACTCAGGCAAACGTTTGTGAGACAAGTCTTGAATTATATAGGGCAGTGATGGCGAACCTTGGCACTACAGATGTTTAAGAACTACATTTCCCATGATGCTCGACTGGACTGTAGGGGACCTTGGGTGCCAAGGTTCACCATCACTGATATAGGGTATCACAAAATAAACTTTCAATATAAAGCAGGCTTATTGCCTTGTGAGTCAAAGTATCTGCTTGCTAGTTAATATCTGTAGACTGGTTACTGGTTCCAGGACTGGAATGTTCTTATGCATTGGTAATTGATAACTTTTGCTGGTTATACAGACTTTTCTTTTCTCAGATTTGTGATATATATGTTATATCCCTTTAACCCCATCTAAGTATAAAGCAAGTTTATTGCCTTTGAGTAAAAGTATCAATATCTTTGGCTGGTTGCCCAGAAGTAATTGTATCCAAATGCTTGTTAAAGCATCTCCTTTTTACTTAAAGGGACACTAAACCCCAAATTTTTATTTCATGATTCAGATAGAGAATACAATTTTAAACAACATTCCAATTTACTTCTATTATCTAATTTGCTTCATTCTTTAGCTATCCTTTGTTGAAGAAATATCAATGCACATGGGTGAGCCAATCACACGAGGCATCTATGTGCAGCCACCAGTCAGCAGCTACTGAACCTATCTAGATATGCTTTTCAGCAAAGGATATCAAAATAATCAAACAGTTAGATAATAGAAGTAAATTAGAAAGTTGTTTAAAAGTGCATGTTCTTTCTAAATCATGAAAGAAAAAAATTGGGTTTCATGTCCCTTTAAGTATAACCAAAAATAAACTTTTTGTGTTGTATTTCAAATGAAATGAAATACTAATATACACTCATCTTGTTATAGTTATTATGAGCATACTCAGGGAGTTTATAATCTAGGATACTAATAATAATTGACACATATAAACTTCCTCTCCCTTTGTTAATGCTGAATAGAATGAGCAGACTGTTAACTAAGGCAGCAAAATTGTCATAATCATAAGATTCTTAAAAAAAAAAAAAAAAAACTGAGCTCCCATTAGCTCTCGCCACATCCCTAACATGTTTCACCGGTATACAGCTATCTCAAAGGGTGTCGGCGGCCCACTTTGGTGGCTTTTTATTGCGTCTTTGCCCCAAGACACACCTCTTGATGACCTCATTGACTTAAAGGGACACTATACCCAAACATTAATGATTAAGGTAGAGAATACAATTTTAAACAACATTCCAATTTACTTCTATTACCTAATTTGCTTCATTCTTTAGATATACTTTAATGAAGAAATAGCAATGCACACGGTGAACCAATCACAGGAGGCATCTATGTGCAGCTACCAATCAGCAGCTACTAAGCATATCTAGATATGCTTTTCAGCAATGAATATCAAGAGAATGAAGCAAAATAGATAATAGAAGTAAATTAGAAAGTTGTTTATAATTGTATGCTCTTTCTAAATCATGAAAGAAAAAAATTGGGTTTCATGTCCCTTTAAAGGGCCATAAAACCCACATTTTTTCTTTCAGGATTTAGATAGAACATAACATTTTAAATAACTTTCTAATTTACTTCTATTATCATATTTTCTTTGTTTTATTGATACATTTCTTCTTTTCAACAGAGGCTAAGCTCAAGAGTGTGCACATGTCTGCAGCAGTATATGGCAGTAGTTGAGCAACAATGTTATACATTAGCAGGAGCACTAGATGGCAGCACTATTTCCTTTTATGTAGTGCTTCAGGCATGTGCATGCTACCTACCTATGTATCTCTTCAACAAATAATAACATTAGAATGAAATACATTTGATAATAGAAGTAAATTGGAAACTTTTTAAAAATTGTATTCTATATCTGAATCATGAAATAATTTTTTGGGTTTAATGTCCCTTTAATCTATCCATTCAAAATCTTGAACACCCTGCATTGCTGCATTGAGATACTATAATAGAAGGAATCGATGTTTGTAATCTTAATTTCTTTTGTTCAATCTTTTATTTTGAAATATTTCAAAGTTAATACAGTATATCATCCAACGTTTTACAGCGTTCAAGGAATACAAAAAAAAACAATATACAAGTGTCTTTACCAAATAAAGTTATTATAATTGACCCATGGGTCTATTTCTAGCGTTGTTATATGCTATTATACCCTACTACCTCCGATTGTAGGCCAGGGGCATAAAATATGATTATCCGTCCTCAATCCTGCCCTGCTGGAAAAAGTGACTCCCAAAGAAATAACAATTCAGCATAGTAATCTAGCCTCCCATTAACATAGTAAAAATATCTTTCTAATGTTAAGTTTCGCCTCATTTGTTCTATCCACAACTGTAGAGTAGGAGCTCTATCTGACTTCCAGAACCTTGGTATTACCTGTTTTGCGCTGCTTATAGCTAAGCGGAAGAGCATGGTGTGATGTTTGAAAGTTAGCTTTGGGGTTACATGGAATAAATATATAATAGGGTCCAAGGGGATGTCACTGTTTAAGAGATTGCACATAACTCGATTGATGTCTTGCCAGAATTGGCCTATTCGAGGGCATATCCACCAAATATGGAATGGTGTGCCTTCTTCTTAATATTTCCTCCAGCATCTATCAGACGCTTCAGTAAAAATATATTTTAATCTGTGGGGGGTAAGGTACCACCTGAGAAGGAATTTGTAGTTGGTTTCTAGGACCGTTGCCGAATGAGCAGACCTGGAAATATTTTGGAAGATAGAATACCATTCTTGCTCAGTGAGTGTATATGGGAGCTCCCTATGCCAAGAGACCACTGTTAAAGTTTGAATGATTTTTATGGGTGTTATAAGCAACTGGTATAGTACAGAAATTGCATGGATAAGGGGGGGTGTACACATTTTTTCAAAGGGGGTTTGCTCCCTGGTTATCAAAGTTTTATTCCAATGGGAGCTGACAAAATGTTTAAGCTGTAAATACCTATACCAATGTGAAAAGTGCATTATATTAAGGTTCTCTAGGTGGGGTTGAGGTATCAGGCCATCCGTTTCAACCACAGAATATAAAGGTAGTACACCACTTAAACTGACTATAGATTTAGGGGATATGGATAGTCCAAATGGAAACTCATTATTGTAAAATACGGTTGTTAGTGGGGAAGGAACTGAGGAAATGTGGTGATGTGCGTGTATAACCGTGAACCAGACTTTAAAAGTCTCCCCAATGATGAGGTTCTTAGAGACGGTTGATGGTATATTATTCCTAGTTTGCCAACAAAGGGCCCCCAATTGGAATGTATGTGTAATTTCATGTTCCAGGGTTAGCCAGATTTTATGATTTGGTGTAGACACCGTGCACCAATCCGCAATCCTCCTCAGGAACACTGCCTGACAGTATTTGGAAAGGTCTGGAACCCCAAGGCCCCCAGCCTCTTTCATTATGTAAAGTGTGGATTTGGCAACTCTTGGTGGGCGTTTTTTCCAAATGTAGGAGTTAACAATTGCTTGTAGTCTGGGCAAGTATGATATAGGGAGTGGTATTGGAAGGGTTTGAAACAGATATAAAATTTTGGGAAGGATGATCATTTTAGTGATTCCTATTCTGCCCAGCCAAGATATTTTTTATGGATCCACAGTGACATATCTCTTGTAATAGTAGTTAGGAGAGATTCATAATTCAAATCGAACAATTGTTAGGATCTCTTAGACAGGTGGACGTCTAAGTATTTTAGAGAGTCCTGTTGTATTGTATAGGGTGACTGCTGTCGCAATGCATCTAAGTCGGTCTCAGGTAAATTAATTGGGAGAATTTCAGATTTGTGTTGCTTCACTAAATAATTATAACAGGTACCGAACTCCGTCAGAGAGCTCTGCACCGCAGAGAGAGAGGATATAGGTCTCGTACGTGTCAGTAGTAGGTCATCGGCATACAGCGCTAATTTATAGGTGGTAGAGTTTATCGTGAGTCCATGTATGTTGGGGTTATTGCGCAATGTAATGGCTAAAGCTTCCATGGATAATACAAATAGCAATGGGGAGAGAGGGCACCCTTGACGGGTGCCGTTTGAAATATTGAAGGAAGAGGATAGAAATCCATTTACTCTGATTTTAGCTGTCGGTGAGTTATATAGTGCAAAAATCTTTTGAATAAAGTCATTGGGGAAACCACATTTTTGTAATACAAGTCTTAAAAAGGTCCAGTCAAGTCTGTCGAAAGCTTTTTCAGCATCTGTCGATAGTAAAAGAAAAGGGATGTCATGGTCAGAAACAAATTGCATGAGGTGTAGAATTTTCACTGTAGCCTCCCTCTGTGGCACAAAGCCCACCTGATCAGCATGTATAAGGTAAGGTAATAATTTATTTACTCTAGCATATATCTTAATGTCAACATTAAGTAAAGAGATAGGGCGGTAGCTTGATGGCAGTGTCGGGTCCTTATGTGGTTTGGGGAATATTGTAACTATCGCCTCTAACATGGAGGGTGGCAAACCTTTAGTGATATCGGTGTGATTAAATACTGATAATAAATATGGAGTGACTATATGGCTAAATTTCTTGTAGTAAGTGCCTGTAATCCCATCTGGGCCAGGACTTTTCCCTGCTTTTAGGGATTTAATCGCCACTGTGATGTCTTCAACGGTGATCGGTGCTGTCAGCATGTCTGCGTGTTCGTCTGAGATAGTTGGGAAAGTCAAGGAATTTAGATATTGCAAACACTTGCTTTGATGAGTACGGACATCCCTCTCTGGTGCAAAGTTATATAGATCAGAGTAATAGTTTTTGAAAAGCTCTGCAATTGTCTGGGTTTCTACAGTTGTCCCTCCTAGAGGATCCTGTAATGCTGTGATAAAATGTATCGATTGTTTGATCTTAACTGCCCTAGTCAACAGTTTACCTGGTCTGTTCCCCTCTACATAATATTTTTGTTGGAGCTTAAGTGCCTGAGTTTGTGCTGTTTGGTCTAAAAGTTCTGTGAGCCTATGTTTAGCCTGGTCTAATTGTATTTGGAGTGTTGCATCTCTAGGGTTCAGTTTATGAAGGCGAACAGATTGCTGGTATTGTGTAGTGGCCTCCTGGTATAAGGTTCTATAATTTTTCTGCTGGATAGATTTAAGTTTTATCAACTCTCCCCGCAGGGTACATTTGTGGGCTTCCCATACAGTATAGGGGCTTACATCGGGTGTGGTATTGATGCGGAAAAAATCTTTCAAAAAGGTTTCGAGATGTTTCAGTGTGACGTTATTTTTGAATAGGGTGTCATACAGACACCATTGGAAAGGTTTATAAGGTAAGGCAGATCAGTGCAGAGAGCACAAGACAGCTGAGTGGTCTGACCACGCTGTGGGGGATATTTCATTATTAGAAATATAGGCTATGGTGGTATGGTCTATAAGTATATAGTCTATTCGTGAATGTGAGTGGTTAGGAGTAGAGTAGAAAGTAAATTTCTTTTTGGTGGGATATTGGACTCGCCAGGCGTCATATACTCCTAGGAGCGCTAAATCATCTTTTATTGATTTAAGGGATCATTTAGACATGTGGGAACAAGCTATAGAACTATCCAACAATGGGTTCAGTGGAGTGTTAAGGTCTCCCCCAATAATAAGTGATCCCCTCGAGAAAGATAATATGTTATTTGTGATCCTGCGGAAAAAGGAGGCCTGATGTGTGTTGGGAATATATATATTAACTAAAGTGATTGGCCTGCCTGCCAGCAGGCCCAGCAGTGCTAAATATCTCCCCTCCTCGTCCCTCTCTATCTGTTGTAAATGAAAGGGTAAAGATCTGTGGAGTAGGATACTGACGCCTGAAATTTTTTTAGAAGCGTGGCTGCTATGGTAATGAGTGGGGTAGGTAGATGAAAAAAAGGAGGGTTCCTGGCCAGCTAGGTAATGAGTCTCCTGTAAAAACAAGATATCTATGCTTTTATGAGAGATGTCAATAAATGCTTTGGAACGCTTATGTGGGACATTAAACCCCTTGACATTCTGTGTCATTAGCCTAATGGATTGTGTATTACTCATTTAATTACATACTTTTGTACTTAATATAGGTAGCTGTAAATAGTTAGGTATAGTAGTAGACTGCAAACGTGTGCTCTCAAACAACTGCAGATAATTTAGTATAAGATAGTTTAGTGGGTCTAATAGTTTCATATGGAAGTAATAAAATAAACACTGTAATTTGGTATACATGAACAAAATGAAAACAACACATAAACAAAACAACAATAACAACAACAATACAAACAAGTGACGTCACATCCTGTGTCACTCAGACGGGGAAGATAGGCCTTACCCATTATTAAGAATATAATAAAATTAAATTAAATACGAGGCATCTTGCCTTTGTTAGACTGAAAAATAAAATAGGCAAATAAGCAAACAGTCGTCAACTACATATTAGTTTGAAAAATATAATGCTGTATCACGATGTTAACCTGTATAGGAAAAAGAGACAACAAATTTAGCAAATGTTATAAAAGTACTCCAAACATGTCTCACCACTCCAGCGAGCAGTGAAGAATATGGAATGTCCGTGTGTGTTACCACAGGGGGGTTCTTCATCTTCTTTGGCTGGGCTCGCACCCATGGATTTCGAGGAGGTCTCTGTGGTAGTGACTTATTAGGTGGTGTTTGATCTTCAGAATCCAATGGTGCTGGAGGGGGGTCTATTCCCAGGTTAGAGCAGAAGGTTGCAGCGTCTGTTAAAGACTTGCTTATGAACTTAGTTCCTTTGTGGTTTACCTGTAAGGAGCAAGGGTACCCCCATCGGTATAAGATTCCCTTTGCCCTGAGGATAGACGTGAGGGGGAGAAAGTCTCTCTTTCTTTGCAATGTGCGAGGGGCCAAGTCCATAAATCTTTGCAAACGGCAATTCTGGAAGTGGATTTCTTTAAGTTGCCTGGCTGCTCGAAGTATCTCTTCTCTAGCTTGGTATTCCTTTAGCTTTAGAACAATATCACGCGGAGGTGCGTGATCAGGAGGTTTCGGCCTCAATGCTCTGTGAGCTCTGTCCATTGAGGTATCTATTGTCGACGATGGGCCCAGAAGGTGTGAAAAAAGGCCCCGCAGATATTCAATAATGGTGTTGGGTAAGATAGTTTCAGGGATTCCTCTTATGCAAAGGTTTTGGCAGCGTTCCCTGCTTTCCAAATCTTCTAGCTTATCTTGTAGCTGGTTAAGAAACAGGTCATGCGCTTGGGCTGTGTTTTGAAGGTTATAGATTTCAGATTGATTGAACTCATTATCTTCCTCCAACGCCTCAACTCTATTGCCAATTTCTGTCATATCTTTCCTTAGACCTGCTAACTCCTCTTTTATACAGGATCGCACTTTTACTACTATATTATCCAAATCTGCTTTTGAAGGGATAGAAGCCAGGAAGGCTTTGCTTAACTGTATAGGTTCTTCTGCCGCGCTATCCTCACTCTCTGATGATGTGGTAGCAGTGTTTTTAAGCATGGTATGTTCCTTTGGTGTATCTTGGTTGTGATCAGAGACCTTGAAAAAAGAACTCACAGGTTTATTTGCAGCTGTTGAGCTTTTCACTGGCTTATCTTGCTTAGTTACCCTTTTTGGCGACATGTTGATAGAGTTAATTATCATACACAGTGTTGGATTCCTCAGGATATAACCTGGTATAAAAGGGTACTGCTGTATAGCCTGTATATAAATGTAGTATCTCCTCCACCTCAAAACCAGGTGAGCTGTGCTAGATTGCGGTCCCAAGTGTTACATGTCCACTTTAAAAAGTCCCACTTCAATTATTATAAATGCTGAGTTCCCCACCTCTAAACTAACGTTCCTATATCAAGGAATAATGCAGGGGATTGCAGAAGCCTGCAAAAAACATGACCTCTAATGCAGATCTTTGAATTTGTCTGTTGTGGCCTAGCCTGCGCACCATGTGGCTGTTGTAAATGGAGTCGGGTAAACAGCGTGCTTCATAAAATGTAGGTCGTGTGAAGGGGAATCAGGATTACTTACACATTGGGAGCAATGTCCGCTGGGGAACTCAGTTTGGGTGCAGGGACTAGCGATGATTACCCATGCTTATAACGCATTAGTTAGGCCCAAGATGGCGTCCGCAAACTTCAACCCTCTGCAATAAGAAAATTCACCGTTTCTGTGATGCGGGATTTCAGCGGACAGTTGCGCTCATGTTCCCCTACACATGAGGTAAGGATCAGCCTAGTTGTAACGCCTGGATGCTTGTATATAGGGTTACGGCTCACGGAGCTCACTCACTGTGCGGCCATCTAGCTCGGCAGCCGGCTCCGCCCCCCCTGTAATCTTAATTTCTAGCATCACTATTGTTGCTGTTTTTAATCAGAGAAAACTGAAAAAAGGATATAAATATATTATCCCTACTTGTGATAGAAAATATTTGTGAATTAGTGATGCTATAAAATTAAGATAGCATTAATTATAGGATCTTTATTTGGATTATGGATTTGAATACATTTTATTGCAGGGGTGTGGATATTGAATAAATATATTAAACCAATTATGAATTAATACTCCAGTATTAAAACTTACTCTTTGCTTATATATTTATTTATTTATTTACTGCGTGAAGCTTAGTGAAACATAATGGTGACTAATAGACGGTTAGCTCATATGCATAGAAGTTATATTAAAAGTGAATAAATGTGGAAATAAGAATATTGCAATAAAAAAATAAATTTAATAAAAAAAACTATGTGATGTGTGACTAACTTCTATCTTGTATATCGATGGTCATGTTAACATCTGACTGGAATTTATTGGTTGCTAGTGATAGTGTGCATCATAAGTGTCTTTAAATGGAGAGAGGATTGGGTTCCACATCCCCTTGTAATCTAACAGAAATTTAATGGTGACAGTGTGAAAGAAAAGTGAATTTGTAATATTAAGTGACTGTGCTAAATAAGGAGTGATACTAAGTTTATCTAAATTAACTCTGATTCAATTCATTGATAAAAAAATAAATGTATCTTAATTCTATGCTCATGACTATAGATTAGTATGTTGGGAAGTTAATTTTATATCAATTAAAAATTCATATTCTTTATCATTGGAATATATATATGTAATGTATGTATATATGTAATGTAATATATTTATGTGGAATATATATTCTACCATCTTCATTATTGCTACTATATCTCTTTATGTTGATATGATATACATATTTCCTAGTGTAGTTTTATACTTTTGAAATGTATCTTGGAAATTATTATCAATATAATTAATTTTAGAGATTTGAGTAAAAATAACAATTTTTTTGAATTACAAAGATAATCATTATTGCTGTTACTTTTGTATTATACTAAGTTCGCTGAACTTATGTTTGTATATCATATTCATAAGAAGGGTTTAAAATTATTGTTTTCATTAAGTCCACATGGTTGGACCAAGTTTAGCAGATAAATCTATTTACATTCTGCCGGAAGTAATTTTTTCTCTAAGTTTCTGATTTTAAAATGTGCCAATTGTTTTGAGGAATATTCACCACCTCTTTACTATGAGAATTATACGTGATGATTAATCTTGTCTGTTCATCTGTTAAAGGGACACTGAACCCAATTTTTTTCTTTTGTAATTCAGAAAGAGCATGCAATTTTAAGCAACTTTTTAAATTTACTCCTATTATCAATTTTTCTTCGTTCTCTTGCTATCATTATTTGAAAAAGAAGGCATCTAAGCTTTTTTTTGGTTTCAGTTCTCTGGACAGCACTTTTTTATTAGTGGGTGAATTTATCCACCAATCAGCAAGGACAACCCAGCTTGTTCACCAAAAATGGGCCGGCATCTAAACTTACATTCTTGCATTTCAAATAAAGATACCAAGAGAATGAAGAAAATTTGATAATAGGAGTAAATTAGAAAGTTGCTTAAAATTTCATGCTCAATCTGAATCACGAAAGAAAATTTTTGGGTACAGTGCCCCTTTAATGTTGCTTGTTTATTTAATAGATCTGTTCGAGGAGTATTTCTAGCTCTGTGCTGTGCTCTCTTAATCTTTTGCTGTATCTTCTCTCCCTTAATCTTTTTTTCTACTTCTTTTGCTTTTACAGCATATTTTCCATCAGTAGAGCAATCAATTCCTTTTCATTCTTAAAAATTCTCTATTAGGGAGGGCTTTAATGGTACTTGGAGCATGTGCACTTGAACTATGTAGGATACTTTTAAGTAGCTGTCTTTTTCCTGTAGGTATCCGCACTTATTGATCCATCTGAATTTTTATGAATTGTTAGATACAGAAATGCAATTTCCTCCTAGCTGGCTTCATGGGTTAGTTTGATATTAAGATTAGCATTTAAAATTGATATAAATTAATCAAGTTGTTTTTTCTCCCCATTCCATAGAAAGATCACATCATCTATGTAGTGTAGCCAGAGTGGGATATAGTTTGTAAATTCTGTGTTGTCATATGAAAAAAAAACACAGTTTGTTTCCACCAACCTAAGAATAAGTTAGCATAGGTTGGGGTGCAAGCTGTTGCCATAATGGTCCCACTGACTTGCAAATAAAAGCCATGGTTGAATGTGAAAAAATTGTGGTTGAGAACAAATTTTAATAGGTCCAAAATTAATTTATCATGTGCCTCATCTTCTTGTGATCCTTTTTGCAAATATCTCCTTATTACTTCTATGCCCAATTCATGACTTATGCTTGTATATAAAGATTCAACATCTGCTGTTACAAGCCATGTTATGGAGTTAAGATTGATAACAAAAGATCTGTAGTATCTCTTGCATACAAAGGTATATGTAACATAAATTCTCTTACCCTATAATCCACATACTGACTGGCTTTTTCTGTCAATACCCGATACTATGTGACTGCCAGGTGGGCATTTGCTGTTTTTTATGTATTTTAGGGATTAGATAGAAGGTGGCCACTGTGGGATTTTTTACTTCCAAGAATTTGTATTCTGTGGATGAAATTATATTGTTATATCTGGCCTGCTCAATTATGTTTTATTTTTGTATGTATTATTTTAAAGGGTTATATCCAAGTTTTTAAAGCATGATTCATTTTTTAAATGTTTATCAGCTTTCTGTAGATACATGTTCACCGGTCACATGACTACATTGCCGCCCTTATCAGCATTCCTGATGACTACATCTTCTCATTTTTTAATTTCTAATAATGTAGTTTGTTCTTGTTTTGTGCTTAATAGGGTATGCGATGCATGTTTTTCCTAACCATCACTTAATAGGTATGCCGTGTGTCTCCTAGCCACCCCTTAATAAGGTATGCCATGCATGTGTCTACTAGCCATTACTTAATAGGGTAGGCTATGCATGTGTCTCCTAGCCATCACTTACTAGGGTAAGCCATGCATGTGTCTTGCTACACAGCACAGAAAGTGCATTCACTGAAACAAAAAATGGTTTCTGTGTAGGAACACTTCAAATACATACCTACCCTAACTGTAACTAAACCTACACTACTTGCCTCACACTGGAACATCCAGCTAATTCCCACAGAATGCCTACATCTATGTAATGTCTTCACTATATATGACTAATAAAGAAAAGAAAAAACACCTTCCTACTATAACTATAGGAGCTATGTCGATACATTTATATACAATGTTTAAGCTATGCATTTTATTGAATAATGCATATTAATTTAATTATTGTATACATTTTAAACATTTTTTATTTTAATCATAAATATATAATTTACTATATATAAGTATGTTATAAAAGACAGTAGCAGAACATTTATAATTTTCCACTACTGACTTTGATAACATAATTATATATTTTAAATTATATATTTATGTTTAAAATAATAAAAATATCAGAGTTAAATCCATACAATAATTAAAATAATATGCATTATACAGGAAAATGCTTATCATTTAAACATTGTATATAAATGTAATGCTACTCTAAACTATCAACACCTTATGCACCCTCAACCCCAGTGCAACCTAAGCCCTCTGCAGTATTAACCCAATAATCTGCCATAACCTAATAACCTAACAAAACCCTAACCTATTAACCGCCAATTCCCCACCGCAAGAACCCCCTTATTTATTAATCCCTAAACTTCGAATTCCCCACAGCAAGAAACCCCCCAGAATATTAACCCCCTAAACCACCAATACCCCACCACAAAAACCCCTTAACCAATTAACCCCTTAAACATCAACACCCTACTGCAAGTAACCCCTAACCTATTAACCCCTAAACTGCCAATACCCCCATCTAAAACTTCCAAAAATAAAAAACTCAAATAATAAGGCCTATTCAATGTCCCTTTAAAAAAAAGCCCACCCCAAAATAAAAAAAAACTATACTAACACTAAAACCTACTCCAAGGGCATTTTGTAGGGCATTGCCCTAAAGTGGTTATATCTCTATTACTTTTAAAAATAAATTACTAGTGTAAAAAAAAAAAAGATTGCCCTATCCGAAAACTAAAGTCCCCTTAAAAAAAGCCCACCTGAATATAAAAAACCCCTATACTAACACTAAAACCTACTCAAAAAATTGCCCTGATAAGGCATTTTCGTAGGACATTGCTCTAAAGTTTTACAGCTCTTTTTGTACAAAAATAAAAACCAAGAAAAAGTTGACTTGAGAAAAACATTTTGAGGGCATTGCCCTATAGCAATTAAGCTATTTTGCATAAAAAAAATATTCTAAAATCAAAACCAAAGTAAAAAAATAATAAAACCCTATCCTAAAAAAAGCACCCAAAAGTATAATGCTAAACCCCAAAGATGGTACTCATCCAACTTGAATCCATGGACAATTACTACTTCAAGATGGTGCTCCTCTTCTATCTTCATCCATGGCCGCAGTCATTTTTCTCTCTTCAACCATGGCAACGCTCCACTGGGAATGTCCTCTTCTTACATCTTCTTATCTCCTTATCTTCAGATCTTCCGTCACCGATATCCTCACTGAATTTTATCAAAAATGAGTTGGATTCCTTTTAAATATATTACCACAAATTTAGCACTTTTGATCATCAGGGCCCTATACATCACTTAATAGGATATGCCATGCATGTGTCACCTAGCAATCACTTAATAAGGTATGCTGTGCATGTGTCTCCTAGCCATCACTCAATAGAGTATGCTGTGCATGTGTCTCCTTTTTTTAACATTTATTTTTAATCAACAATCAAACTCACAAACATAGGAAAGAAAAAAATCAAAAGAAAAAAGTATTTGTATTTAGACTAGTATATAACAATACAAAATATGACAAAATATGCTGAATAGTTTTTACAAAATTATGACACAAAAAAAGGGAAAACAATATGCGTTAAATATAATTCCACATAATATGCATCAATTCTTATGACTTCATTAAAACAATCTGAACCCTTCCTCAAAGAAAAAAAATGAATAACATAATTTCTCTATATTTAGATCTGTTTAAATTTTAATATTAATGTTGATTTTCATATCTGCTTTTCACTATGACCTTGCATTAGGATTTAGTTAATGGTCACCATATTGGTTGTTTACCTATATACCTTTATGTGTTGTTTGATCACTTTCATCATCAATTTTGATTACTTGCAAGGATGATTATAGTCATATACTATCTTATCCGTCTATTATTTAGGACAGTGTCCTCTTATATCCCTCTTGGTTAATAACGTATGTTAAGCCTCCAGGGTTTATATGATAGCTTCTTTTTAGATGCAAGAGGACCTGCGCTATAGTTAGGTTAAATGATAGATAAGGTTTAGCAGTATGTGTATGAGGTCAAATCTGTGGTTTATTTTCAGCCTGTCAAATTTGATTTAATCTTTGGTATATACACGTTAGGTGTAAAAGACAATCTGTCTATGATGTACCATGGCAATAACTGTAATGCTAGACAATAACATTCCATATTGTATACGATGTTATGCACTTTAATAGATTAGTAAGTCCTAGGATGTATCTCTTAAGTTATACCTATAAGCACACATTCAAGTGTTTAGTCATGTACATAAATATACATCTTTCTTTATACTATATATTCTAATTAATAAGTGTTGGCTATGCTATCTGGGTCAACCGTTTGCTCATTACCACACTTTAATATTAATATTAATGTTGATTTTCATATCTGCTTTTTATTATGATCTTGCATTAGGCATTAGTAGCATGGAAATCACTAAAATGTATTATAATAGCTTTCCATACTGTATATGATGATCATGCACCAACCGATATGTATATATGCATTCTATTAGGTATGAGTTATGTCATTTTGGTTATTAACCTCTGTTTATCTCTCTATATTTTAATTTTGCAACGCTGTTTTTATCCATGTTTGGTTTTTGACTATGTTTCTGATTATAACCGGTCATGTCCCTTTAAATTTGCAATCTATGGGGTTTTTCACACCTGGGGGCTAAGATGTATTTAAGGAGCTTAGAAACTTCAATTTGTAAGTCCATGAATAAGGCAGAGGGTTGCTGAAACGCGTAGGACCTGTTACTCTATCCTAGATTGCTAGGGTTATAAGCTTTTATGTTGCTTTTTAATTTTCTCCAATAAAGAACTCTTTTGATATTCTACGTCTTGAGGCTTGCTGGGTTCTTTCATTGTTCGATTAACCTTTTTGTGATGTAAATTATTTTATAATACACAATGGGGCCTATTTATTAAAGGTCTTGCGGACCTGATCTGAGAGTGCGGATCAGGTCCGCAAGACCTCGCTGAATGTGGAGAGCAATACGCTCTCCGCATTTACCATTGTACCAGCAGCTCACAAGAGCTGCTGGTGCAACGCCGCCCCCTGCAGACTCGCGGCCAATCTGCCACCAGTAGGGGGGTGTCAATCAACCCGATCGTACTCGATCGGGTTGAATTTTGGCAATTCCTGTCCGCCTGCTCAGAGCAGGCGGACAGGGTTATGGAGCAGCGGTCTTTAGACCGCTGCTTCATAACTGCTGTTTCTGGCTAGTCTGAAGACTCGCCAGAAACAGGGGCCCACAAGCTCCGTATGGAGCTTGATAAATGGGCCCCAATATGTGTAAATGAATTGTTAGTGTGCTTTTGTTGCATTTGTCTGAGTATTTCCTAATGTCATACAATATGGAGTGTTTTGCCCATGTGGAAAACCAATGTTACATTAGAATATTTTAAGGGGTAATCACTTCAAAAGTTTTGCATTTTATCAATAAATTAAAATCGGCACCATAAATGTGTTGTTCAGTACCGAAAATTTGGATTGTAATCAGAAAACAGGATAATTATTTATGATTGCAATAATATGAAATTCTTAATTGCCCAAATAACAGGAATTGTTATAATTGTTTAAAGGACCGTTAAATACAATAGAATTGCATAATGGACAATAAAAAGACAATGCAATAGCACTCTGACTTTCAAGTTATCAGCAGATTTTTTTCTAAGAAATTTCAAAGTTTTCTTCTGTTTTCCTGCCTGCTGTATTATGTGACAGCCATCAGCAAATGAGAGACTCATATATATATATATACACTGTGAGCATTTGCACATGCTAAGTAGTAGCTGGGTGCTCAGAAAGTGTGCATATAAAATGATTGCATTGATAATGTAAGTAAAGTGCAATTTTTTATTTTTTTTATTACACGTTCTATCTGAATTATAAAAGATTTATTTTGACTTCAGTGTCCCTTTAGGTAAAAAATAAAATTACATTCAAGCACATTAGGCAGTCAATGGGGGGTAGTTATCAAGCCGTCAACCTCAAATACGCTGGAATTCCGCAGCGTATTTGTGGCGAGGCTGATACACCTTAGTTATCAAAGGCTCGAGACCGGCAAAAGTAGAATTTTGTGACGTAAGCATCGATCCGCCGGACTCCGTCCGACACAGATCGATTCTTACGTCACTCCAGATGTTCCGCACACAAGTTCGGCACAATCTGACTACTTTTGCTAGTTATCAAAAAACTAGAAGGTATGCTCGGCACTTTTACGGCCCAGCGTACCTGGTTTTCAATCCGCCACCCCTGGAGGCGGCGGATCCCATAGGAATCAATGGGAGTCTGACCATAGCGAAAGTACAAGTTCGCTGCTGACAGACATCCCATTGATTCCTATGGGAGCTGTCTACACCTAACACCCTAACATGTACCCGAGTCTAAACACCGCTAATCTGACCCCCCCTACACCGCCGCAACTAAATAAAGTTATTACCCCCTAAACCGCCGCTCCCGGAGCCCACCGCAAGCTACTCTATACATATTAACCCCTAAACCGCCGCTCCCGGAGCCCACCGCAACTATAATAAATGTATTAACCCCTAAACCGCCGCTCCCTGAACCCGCCGCAACCTATATTAAATGTATTAACCCCTATCCTGCCCCCCCCTACACCGTCGCCACCTATAATAAATTTATTAACCCCTAATCTGCCCCCCCTACACCGTTGCCACCTCTAATAAATTTATTAACCCCTATCCTGCCCCCCACTACGCCGCCGCCGCCACTGTAATAAAATTATTAACCCCTAAACCTAAGTCTAACCCTAACCCTAACGCCCCCCTAACTTAAATGTTAATTAAATAAATCTAAATAAATTAACTCTTATTAACTAAATGAATCCTATTTAAAACTAAATACTTACCTTTAAAATAAACCCTAATATAGCTACAATATAAATAATAATTATATTCTAGCTATCTTAGGATTTAAATTTATTTTACAGGTAACTTTCAATTTATTTTAACCATGTACAATAACTATTAAATAGTTATTAACTATTTAATAGCTTACCTAGCTAAAATAAAGAGAAATGTACCTGTGAAATAAATCCTAACCTAAGTTACAATTACACCTAACACTACACTATAATTTAATAAATTATTCCTATTTAAAACTAAATACTTACCTGTAAAATAAACCCTAAGATAGCTACCATATAATTAATAATTATATTATAGCTATCTTAGGATTTATATTTATTTTACAGGTAACTTTGTATTTATTTTAGCTAGTTAGAATAGTTATTAAAGTTATTAACTATTTAATAACTACCTAGCTAAAAGAAATACAAAATTACCTGTAAAATAAATCCTAACCTAAGTTACAATTAAACCTAATACTACACTATCATTAAATTAACTAAATAAACTACCTACAAATAACTACAATTAAATACAATTACATAAACTAACTAAAGTACAAAAAATAAAAAAAGCTAAGTTACAAAAAATAAAAAAATAAGTTACAAACATGTTAAAAATATTACAACAATTTTAAGCTACTTACACCTAATCTAAGCCCCCTAATAAAATAACAAACCCCCCCAAAATAAAAAAAATCCCTACCCTATTCTAAATTAAATAAATTTCAAAGCTCTTTTACCTTACCAGCCCTTAAAAGGGCCATTTGTGGGGGCATGCCCCAAAAAGTTCAGCTCTTTTGCCTGTAAAAGAAAAATACAACCCCCCCCCAACATTAAAACCCACCACCCACATACCCCTAATCTAACCCAAACCCCCCTTGCAAAAACCTAACACTAATCCCCTGAAGATCATCCTACCTTGAGTCGTCTTCACTCAGCCGAGCCACCGATGGAACTGAAGAGGACATCCGGAGCGGAAGAAGTTAATCCTCCAAGCGGCGCTGAAGAAATCTTCCATCCGATGAAGTCATCATCCAGGCGGCGCTGAAGAAGTCTTCGATCCGGCCGATGTCATCTTCAAAGAGGCGCTGAAGAGGTCTTCTATCCGGGCGAAGTCATCTTCCAAGCCGGGTCTTGAATCTTCCTTCCGCCGACGCGGAACCACCTTCTTCACCGACGGACTACGATGAATGACGGCTCCTCTAAGGGATGTCATCCAAGATGGCGTCCCCTCAATTCCGATTGGCTGATAGGATTCTATCAGCCAATCGGAATTAAGGTAGGAAAAATCTGATTGGCTGATGGAATCAGCCAATCAGATTGAGCTCGCATTCTATTGGCTGTTCCGATCAGCCAATCAGATTTTCCTACCTTAATTCCGATTGGCTGATAGAATCCTATCAGCCAATCGGAATTGAGGGGACGCCATCTTGGATGACGTCCCTTAAAGGAGCCGTCATTCGTCGTAGTCCGTCGGTGAAGAAGGTGGTTCTGCGTCGGCGGAAGGAAGATTCAAGACCCGGCTTGGAAGATGACTTCGCCCGGATAGAAGACCTCTTCAGCGCCTCTTTGAAGATGACATCGGCCGGATCGAAGACTTTTCTTCAGCGCCGCCAGGATGATGACTTCATCGGATGGAAGATTTCTTCAGCGCCGCTTGGAGGATTAACTTCTTCCGCTCCGGATGTCCTCTTCAGTTCCATCGGTGGCTCGGCTGAGTGAAGACGACTCAAGGTAGGATGATCTTCAGGGGATTAGTGTTAGGTTTTTGTAAGGGGGGTTTGGGTTAGATTGGGGGTATGTGGGTGGTAGGTTTTAATGTTGGGGGGGTTGTATTTTTCTTTTACAGGCAAAAGAGCTGTTTTCTTTGGGGCATGCCCCCACAAATGGCCCTTTTAAGGGCTGGTAAGGTAAAAGAGCTTTGAAATGTATTTAATTTAGAATAGGGTAGGACATTTTTTTATTTTGGGGGGGTTTGTTATTTTATTAGGGGGCTTAGATTAGGTGTAAGTAGCTTAAAATTGTTGTAATATTTTTAACATGTTTGTAACTTATTTTTTTATTTTTTGTAACAGCTTTTTTTATTTTTTGTACTTTAGTTAGTTTATGTAATTGTATTTAATTGTAGTTATTTGTAGGTAGTTTATTTAATTAATTTAATGATAGTGTAGTATTAGGTTTAATTGTAACTTAAGTTAGGATTTATTTTACATGTAATTTTGTATTTCTTTTAGCTAGGTAGTTATTAAATAGTTAATAACTATTTAATAACTTTTCTAACTAGCTAAAATAAATACAAAGTTACCTGTAAAATAAATATAAATCCTAAGATAGCTATAATATAATTATTAATTATATTGTAGCTATCTTAGGGTTTATTTTACAGGTAAGTATTTATTTTTAAATAGGAATAATTTATTAAAGTATAGTGTAGTGTTAGGTGTAATTGTAACTTAGGTTAGGATTTATTTCACAGGTACATTTCTCTTTATTTTAGCTAGGTAAGCTATTAAATAGTTAATAACTATTTAATAGTTATTGTACATGGTTAAAATAAATTGAAAGTTACCTGTAAAATAAATATAAATCCTAAGATAGCTAGAATATAATTATTATTTATATTGTAGCTATATTAGGGTTTATTTTAAAGGTAAGTATTTAGTTTTAAATAGGATTCATTTAGTTAATAAGAGTTAATTTATTTAGATTTATTTAATTAATATTTAAGTTAGGGGGGCGTTAGGGTTAGGGTTAGACTTAGGTTTAGGGGTTAATAATTTTATTACAGTGGCGGCGGCGTAGTGGGGGGCAGGATAGGGGTTAATAAATTTATTATAGGTGGCGACGTTGTAGGGGGGGCAGATTAGGGGTTAATAAATTTATTATAGGTGGCGACGGTGTAGGGGGGGCAGGATAGGGGTTAATAGGTTTAATATAGGTTGCGGCGGGTTCATGGAGCGGTGGTTTAGGGGTTAAACTATTTATTTAGTTGCGGAGAGGTGCGGGATCAGCAGGATAGGGGTTAATAATTTTATAATAGAGGGCGACGGTGTAGGGGGGGCAGGATAGGGGTTACTAGGTATACTGTAGGTGGCAGCGGTGTCCAGGAGCGGCGGTTTAGGGGTTAATACATTTATAAGAGTTGCGGCAGGGTCTAGGAGCGGCGGTTTAGGGGTTAATACATTTATAAGACTTGCGGCGGGGTCTAGGAGCAGCGGTTTAGGGGTTAGTAACTTTATTTAGTTGCGGGGGGCTCCGGGGGCGCCGGTATAGGGGGTAGAACAGTGCAGTTTAGTGTGAGTGCTTAGTGACAGGCTAGCAATAAAGCTGTGAAAAAGCCGAAGGGCAGCGAGATCGGATGAGTGATAACTATCACAGTCCGCTGCTCATCGCCCCGCGGCTTTTTGACAGCTTTATTTGATAACTTAGGCGTATTTTTTCAGGTCCGCGGCAGCGAAGGTAGGCGAGCTTAGGCGGGCGTATTGGGCCGGCGAAGCCAGAAAAGTAGACGGCTTTATAACTACCCCCCATTATCAATATTAAAATAATTACTTTAGCTACATCACTTTTGGTTTCATAAAACTACGTGGAAATATTAGCAAATGAATATGTTTTGTGTTTAACTAGATTTTCTTATATAATTAAAACAAAAGCTCTTTTGTTAATTGCAATGGTTTACTAGAAGAAGTAAAAAACACAACAAAAACACGGTGTGACAAAACTAGTATTACTGAGGCAAAATGCATAATAAATGTTTTAAAACCATTTAAAACTCTACTTAAATGAAAATGTAAGTTATTGCATTGCCCCCAGAGAGGTTATAATGTATTCTATGGAAATAAGAATCTCACCCATTTACATATTGTCCGGTGATTGTTTGATATGTGCAGAAGGCTGTATATATGCACATTTCATTTATGACCCCTTTTGTCCCTTTAAATATTTTGTGAATTTTAAGTTTTTAAATTAATTTACTGTTAAATTGTATAGTGCATAAAAAAACATTATAAAATTCTTAAATTTTCTTGTGTATTTCACATCCTTTTTTAGGCTGCTCTGGGACTCTTGCAAAAGTGTGCGCTGCTAAATATCCAGAATCTTCAGTTATTGTCTATGATCTGCCTGATGTAGTGAATGCTGCTAACAAATATAAGGCAGCAGAGGAACATCAGATTACATTCCAGCAAGGTATGTTCTAGGTGGTAGATACATTTCATGTTTAAGTTGTAATCAGTCTTCTTATTTTTTTTTCTTTCCAGAGGAGAAGGTTAAAATTTTAAGTGCTTCAGATTCATTGTAGACAGGGTTTCTCAGAACGATGTGAGACCCATTATCCCCCTCAGAACACCAGGAGTATGACTGAGGGTACTTAGGCAGGGAAAGTAAATTTTGCAATGGGAGTAAATCACTTGGCTGCCACAGGTGTCACTAGGTCTTGCAGCCTTCTCCTGTTGGCCTGGTTGTTATAGTTCTCCTTCAGATCCTGTACTATTGTTACTACACAGAATGGAATCCTCTACTAGAAGCAAGTTCCTGCAGCTGGTAAGCACTGTAGAGTGGGTGCTATAAGGTAAGTTGGTTGGTGCACTCACTTAGCCTGCAGGCTATTAGCAGGTACAATACTGTATATAAAAGCCAGGGGACATGTGTCACAGTCAAGGGACAGATTATAAGGACCACAGACATTCATAAACACAGTGGGGACACATTATTTTATAAAGGTGTTTTGTTAGCACATTTCTTTGGGACATTTTCTTTAAGATCTCTTTTACACTGCCCGGAATATTTATGCAGCAACAGCACATCTGGTGTACAGTTTATTTACATTTTATTTCTATATATGTTTATATATTTCTGGGGTATTTTCCTGCTCACAGCATAATGGCTGACTGGAGGTTAACCCAGTTTCATGCTGTGGTGCTGGGCAGCCATCTTGTTTTGTTTAATCTGCTTCATCTAACGGAGGGGATAAAGTTAAGTATCTTTTTTAAGCAATCTGCTTAATTTGTATTATTGCAGCTGTAGGAGTACAGTTAACTTGTATTTTATATGCCTTAAAACATTATTAGTCCTCAGTGTATGTGATATGATTTGTTTTCTTACCACAATTTTATGTGCTCTCTATTGGGTATTAACATGTTGTTGTCAAGAACTCATTTTGACAATTCTGTGTATACTGTGTATATTTTTATGCTTCTCTCGATTCATCCTCCCTATCCAGCTATCACCCTATTTCCCTACTCCCCCTTGCCTCAAAACTTCTTGAAAAGCTAGTATATACATGTCTATCACATTTACTTACATTAAACTACTTCCTTGACTCACTACATCATTAAGGTTACCAATGACCTTCTTATAGCAAAATCAAAAGGTCACTTCTGCAGATTTGATACTGATGACCACCCTCTTTTGCTCAAAACCCTACAATCCTTTGGCATTTGTGACACAAGCCTTTTGTGGTTCTCTTCCTACTTGCCTAACTGTAGCCTTCTCTGGTGCATCCTCTGCCCCTTTACCCTTTCTGTAGCGGTACCGCAAGGCTCTGTCCTTGGTCCCCTTCTCTTCTCAATCTATACATCATCATTAGGTTCCTTAATAAAGTTCTATGGGTTTCAGTATCATTTGTATGCTGATTACACCCAAATCTACCCATTTTTCTATATCTGTTGATAAGTCAATCATTACTTCAACCCTGCATGCCCGATGTTTTGGGGTCACACTTGATCATTCTGTCACTCATTATATTTATTCTTTGGCCAATTCCTGCTGCTTCCACCCTAAAAACAACTCTAAAATTTGAAATTTCCTTACACAAGACACAATTAAGATTCTAATTCACCTTCTCATCCTTTTCCGTCCTGACTACTGCAACTCCATCCTCTCTGGTCCCCCTAGTTGCCTTTTAGCTATTTTACAATCCATAATGAATCATTCTGCCAGGCTAGTCTTCCTTAAACACAGAAGGATGAAATGATCGTCAGGGGTTGTCATGTTCCTTGGAAAATTGCATGGTATTTTGGGGCTGGATTGATCTTACTTAGCAGAATCAGACTGATATAGCCGACCACCGATGGAACCGAAGAGGAGATCCGGAGCAGCAGAAGTCATCATCCAAGGGGCGCTGAAGAAGTCTTCCATCCGATTGAAGTCATCATCCAGGCGGCATCTTCAATCTTCATCCATCCGGAGCGGAGCCATCTTCAGATGAGCCTACGCGGATCTATCTTCATCCACCGACGACTGAACGATGAATGACGGTTCCTTTAAGTGACGTCATCCAAGATGGCGTCCCTCAAATTCCGATTGGCTGATAGGATTCTATCAGCCAATCGGAATTAAGGTAGAAAAATCTGATTGGCTGATTGAATCAGCCAATCAGATTCAAGTTCAATCCGATTGGCTGATTGGTTCAGTTCCATCGGTTGTCGGCTGGCTGAAGACGGCTAAAGGTAGGATGATCTTCAGGGGGGTAGTGTTAGGTTTATTTAAGGGGGTTTGGGTTAGAGTAGGGGTATGTGGGTGGTGGGTTTTAATGTTGGGGGGGTTGTATTTTTATTTTACAGGCAAAAGAGCTGTTTTCTTTGGGGCATGCCCCGCATAAGGCCCTTTTAAGGGTTGGTAAGGTAATAGAGCTGGTAACTTTTTAATGTAGAATAGGGTAGGGCATTTTTTTTATTTTGGGGGGCTTTGTTATTTTATTAGGGGGCTTAGATTAGGTGTAAGTAGCTTAAAATTGTTGTAATATTTTTGAAATGTTTAACTTATTTTTTTTATTTTTTGTAACTTAGCTTTTTTTATTTTTTGTACTTTAGTTAGTTTATTTAATTGTATTTAATTGCAGTTATTTGTAGGTAATTTATTTAATTAATTTAATGATAGTGTACTGTTAGGTTTAATTGTAGCTTAGGTTAGGATTTATTTTACAGGTAATTTTGTATTTCTTTTAGCTAGGTAGTTATTAAATAGTTAATAACTATTTAATAACTATTCTAACTAGCTAAAATAAATACAAAGCTACCTGTAAAATAAATATAAATCCTAAAATAGCTACAATGTAATTATTAATTACATTGTAGCTATCTTAGGGTTTATTTTGCAGGTAAGTATTTAGTTTTAAATAGGAATAATTTATTTAAGTATAGTGTAGTGTTAGGTGTAATTGTAACTTAGGTTATTTTTTATTTTACAGGTTAATTTATCTTTATTTTAACTAGGTAGCTATTAAATAGTTAATAACTATTTAATAGCTATTGTACCTAGTTAAAATAAATTTAAATTTGCCTGTAAAATAAAAATAAATCCTAAAATAGCTACAATATAATTATTATTTATATTGTAGCTATATTAGGGTTTATTTTAAAGGTAAGTATTTAGTTTTAAATAGGAATAATTAATTTAATAAGAGTTCAATTTATTTAGATGTATTTAATTAATATTTAAGTTAGGGGGGTGTTAGGGTTAGGGTTAGACTTAGGTTTAGGGGTTAATTTATTATAGTTGCGGCGGTGTAGGGGGGCAGGATAGGGGTTAATACATTTATTATAGGTTACGGCGGTGTAGGGGGGGCAGGATATGGGGTTAATAAATGTATTATAGGTGGCAACAGTGTAGGGGGGGCAGATTAGGGGTTAATAAGTTTAATATAGGTGGCGGCGGGGTCCGGGAGCTGCGGTTTAGGGGTTAATACATGTATTATAGTTGCGGCGGTGTCCGGGAGCGGCAGTTTAGGGGTTAATAACTTTATTTAGTTGTGGCGGTGTAGGGGGGGGACAGATTAGGGGTTAATATGTATAATATAGCTTGCGGCGGGCTCCGGGAGCGGCGGTTTAGGGGTAATAAATGTATTTAGTTGCGGCGGTGTAGGGGGGGGCAGATTAGGGGTGTTTAGACTCGGGGTACATGTTAGGGTGTTAGGTGTACACATTTTCCATAGGAATCAATGGGATGTCGGGCAGCAGCGAACATGAACTTTCGCTATGGTCAGACTCCCATTGATTCCTATGGGATCCGCCGCCTCCAGGGCGGCGGTTTGAAAACCAGGTACGCTGGGCCTGAAAAGTGCCGAGCGTACCTTCTAGTTTTTTGATAACTAGCAAAAGTAGTCAGATTGTGCCGAACTTGTGTGCGGAACATCTGGAGTGACGTAAGAATCGATCTGTGTCGGAGTGAGTCCGGCAGATCAAAGCTTACGTCACAAAATTCTACTTTTGCCGGTCTGTAGGGCTTGATAACTAAGGCGAATCAGCCTCGCCACAAATACGCTGCGGAATTCCAGCATATTTGAGGTTGATGGCTTGATAACTAGGGGCCATTGTCTCCAAATACGCTTCCTCTCATCGCCTTCACTCTGCTCATAGCCTCCTCCTCACATTCCCGTCTACAGGACTTTTCCAGACTTGCCCCTATTTTGTGGAACTCTCTGCCTCGCTTCACAATAACTGATGATAATATTAATAATACTGCACTTTATTGTCTCTGTTCCCCTGTTTCACATTGCTATATATTACTGTGTGCTATGGTGCAACTGGAATAGTCCCCTCGGTTTCCCTCATTCTGGTTCTTGGAGGGGAGATACATTTTCCACTTTCCCTCTTCCGCATAGTGTGAAACTTTGCAAATTTGTTCACCAGTGCATTTTGGCAATAAGTGTGTGCAACAAATCCCTATTTCTTCTGTTCTTCTTCTGTGAGGGCACTTTCTTCTCCCTCAAAGTAATTCAGGGAGAATGGAATGTTGTTTCTCCTGGTTTTAGAAATTATTTACGCTTTACAGGGAGTGCAGAATTGTTAGGCAAGTTGTATTTTTGAGGATTAATTTTATTATTGAACAACAACCATGTTCTCAATGAACCCAAAAAACTCATTAATATCAAAGCTGAATATTTTTGGAAGTAGTTTTTAGTTTGTTTTTAGTTTTAGCTATTTTAGGGGGATATCTGTGTGTGCAGGTGACTATTACTGTGCATAATTATTAGGCAACTTAACAAAAAACAAATATATACCCATTTCAATTATTTATTTTTACCAGTGAAACCAATATAAGATCTCAACATTCACAAATATACATTTCTGACATTCAAAAACAAAACAAAAACAAATCAGTGACCAATATAGCCACCTTTCTTTGCAAGGACACTCAAAAGCCTGCCATCCATGGATTCTGTCAGTGTTTTGATCTGTTCACCATCAACATTGCGTGCAGCAGCAACCACAGCCTCCCAGACACTGTTCAGAGAGGTGTACTGTTTTCCCTCCTTGTAAATCTCACATTTGATGATGGACCACAGGTTCTCAATGGGGTTCAGATCAGGTGAACAAGGAGGCCATGTCATTAGATTTTCTTCTTTTATACCCTTTCTTGCCAGCCACGCTGTGGAGTACTTGGACGCGTGTGATGGAGCATTGTCCTGCATGAAAATCATGTTTTTCTTGAAGGATGCAGACTTCTTCCTGTACCACTGCTTGAAGAAGGTGTATTCCAGAAACTGGCAGTAGGACTGGGAGTTGAGCTTGACTCCATCCTCAACCCGAAAAGGCCCCACAAGCTCATCTTTGATGATACCAGCCCAAACCAGTACTCCACCTCCACCTTGCTGGCGTCTGAGTCGGACTGGAGCTCTCTGCCCTTTACCAATCCAGCCACGGGCCCATCCATCTGGCCCATCAAGACTCACTCTCATTTCATCAGTCCATAAAACCTTAGAAAAATCAGTCTTGAGATATTTCTTGGCCCAGTCTTGACGTTTCAGCTTGTGTGTCTTGTTCAGTGGTGGTCGTCTTTCAGCCTTTCTTACCTTGGCCATGTCTCTGAGTATTGCACACCTTGTGCTTTTGGGCACTCTAGTGATGTTGCAGCTCTGAAATATGGCCAAACTGGTGGCAAGTGGCATCTTGGCAGCTGCACGCTTGACTTTTCTCAGTTCATGGGCAGTTATTTTGCGCCTTGGTTTTTCCACACGCTTCTTGCGACCCTGTTGACTATTTTGAATGAAAAGCTTGATCGTTCGATGATCACGCTTCAGAAGCTTTGCAATTTTAAGAGTGCTGCATCCCTCTGCAAGATATCTCACTATTTTTTACTTTTCTGAGCCTGTCAAGTCCTTCTTTTGACCCATTTTGCCAAAGGAAAGGAAGTTGCCTAATAATTATGCACACCTGATATAGGGTGTTGATGTCATTAGACCACACCCCTTCTCATTACAGAGATGCACATCACCTAATATGCTTAATTGGTAGTAGGCTTTCGAGCCTATACAGCTTGGAGTAAGACAACATGCATAAAGAGGATGATGTGGTCAAAATACTCATTTGCCTAATAATTCTGCACTCCCTGTAATGTTTATGAAGTATTAGCTTCCATTCCCTTTATCAGATGAGTAAACATTTATTTACCAAGGGTAATATCTCTTAGGGATGTGCATGGGGAAAATTTTCATTGCATTCAAATTTTTTGTTTCATTAAATAAAATTGTTTTAGTTTATTTTTGTTCATGGTCACATTAAATTTAGATGAATTTCGTCCGAAATGTTCATTTTAACTAAAATTTTTGTTTTAAACTACAGTGCACATTTTGAAGCTGTAATCAGATTTATTACATTTAGTTTTGTCATTCTATGTACTTTACTTATGGACTGTTGCTGTCTGTGGCACTGAAGTCGCAGGTTGAGGGAGTGGAGGAGGCTATGGGCAC
Organism: Bombina bombina; assembly: GCF_027579735.1. NCBI lineage: Eukaryota > Metazoa > Chordata > Amphibia > Anura > Bombinatoridae > Bombina > Bombina bombina. The sequence continues at coordinate 323,917,616 of NC_069501.1, read as the reverse complement.
TTCTGGTGGTTTAGTCACAGTAACAATGCTGGTGGTACTCGCAGTGCTACTGTTTTAAGTGGGTCAGACTCAGTAATAAATAGGCAGAGGGTCACACCAGTATTGCTGTTGTGGCTGTGTCTGTAGTGGGGCCTGCCACTGATGGTGTTGTGGCTCCTGTAGTTGCTGGGGAATTAATCGGTCTACTGCAGCTGTGCTTGGAGGGGGCAGGGCCCTTCTTGTCAGGGTTATTTGTATGCATTTTTATTTTTTATTGAAATTAAAAGAATTGTTGCTGCCGGGAGATTATATGTCACGGTCAAAGTGTAGTGAAGTGAAATGCGCTGCTTGTGGTTTTTTACTTAGTTACTTACATCAAAATTACAAGTTGTGCATTAAACCGGGTGCGTAAATAAGGCAAAAAAATAGTGTTATCACACTCTCCATAGCGCTGCCATTACAGGTTACTGAAAAACATTCTTGTGCTGTGCTATATGGTGGAATAAGCTCCATACCGCACAAAACCCAAGGCCTGACTTGACGTGCTCATGCACATTTTCCCCCATAGACATCAATGGAGAGAAAGTGTTAGAAAAAAGTAACACCTGCGATAAACCCCTAGAGGCCGAATTATCAAAGGTCTTGCGGACCTGATCCGACAATACGCTCTCCGTATTCAGCATGGCACCAGCAGCTCACAAGAGTTGCTGCGCCCCCAGCAAACTCGGCCGCCAGCAGGGGGGTGTCAATCAACCCGATCGTACTCGATCGGGTTGAATTGCTGCGATTCCTGTCCGCCTCATCAGAGCAGGCGGACAGGGTTATGTAGCAGCAATCTTTAGACCGCTGCTTCATAACTGCTGTTTCTGGCGAGTCTGAAGACTCGCCAGAAACAAGGGCCCACAAGCTCCATACGGAGCTTGATAAATGGGCCTCCTAGTCTAAATACCCATAATCCGCCCCCCCCCCGCATCGCCAACACTAAATAAAGTGATTATTCCCTAAATCACCACCCCCCGCATCGCTAACACCTAAATAAACCTATTAACCCTTAAACCGCCGGCCCCCCACATCACTACTACTATAATAAAACTTTTAACCCCTAAACCGCCCCCCGCATCACTACTATTATAATAAACCTTTTAACCCCTAAACCGCCGGCCCCCCACATCTTTACTAATAAAATAAACCTATTAACCACTAAACCCCCGGCCCCCACATAGCTACAAATAAAATAAAACCAATTAAACCCCAAACCCCCATCCCCCACAACGCAATAAACCTAATTAAACTATTAACCCCTAAACCGCCATCCCCCCACAACGCAAATAACTAATTTAATCACTAAGCCCTCTAAATCTAAAATTTACAACAAATAAAAAAGTCTAAAATTACAGAAAAAAATAAACCAAATTATCAAAAATAAAAAAATATAATATAATACCCCTATAAAAATAAAAAAGCCCCCCAAAATAAAAACACCCCCCAATCTAAAACTGCATTGCTCTAAGTTAACCAGCTCTTTTACCTACAAAAATACTAAGTCCTCCCTAATAGTAACCCTCCCCACCCAACAAACCCCCCAAAATAAAAAAAACTTAACACTAAAAAACCTAAGCTACCTATTGCCCCTAAAGGGTCATTTGTATAGGCATTGCCCTTAAAAGGGCAATCATCTCTTTTGCAGCCCATTAAAATAAAAAAAATCCCTAATATAAAAAAAACCTCCCCAAAAATAAAAAAGCCTAAGTCTAACCCCCAATTAGGTACTCACCATTCCTGAAGTCCGGTGGAGAGGTAGTCCTTGCTTCCCTTCCAACATTTAGGCTACCCCTACATAGAAAACCCGGGTTGGTTACTCTGCTTTTCTCTCCCTCTAGGTCCCTGTCAGAAGTCACCTGAATCTGTCAGACCTGAGATGATTTGCCTGCCCTGCAGCTGAGGTCTCCATAAGGTAAGTGCTTATTCCCTTCTAGGTGAGAAGGTTCAAGCACATTGAGAATTAATCCTCTCTTTTAATAATGTAGATTGGGGACAGTTTTAAATCTTGTCAAGGTTGGAATTTACTTCATGGGCTGTAGGTACAGGACTCTGGGCGGCTGAAGAACCCCCCCCCAGCGGCTCAAATAAGGCTGAGGGCTGTAAACCAGGAATCCAAGGTTTTATTCAGGACAAGAGTATGGTACTTTACCAGCTTTAAATGTCATAATTTTATATTATGGGTCAAGGTTTGAGAAAAGGGTATATCCTATATTAAAAATATCTGGATAGAGTTAAGCTGCCAATGTGTGTAAATAAAGGGACACATACTTTATTCCCTTTCTTGTTAATAAACTCCATATAAGGCTTTTTGTACTACCGCTAATGGGCTGTGACGCAGCTTACAGGGAAGAGCCTTTTTGCTGAGTAACTGATACACTAAGTGGGGAAAATGGCGATCGTTAGTGTGATGGCGCCATTTCTCCCATTATATGCATTAATTATGCAACAGGTTCCCTCCGGGCTCTACCGGTCTGTCAGCCTGACTTGTATGCCTCTATTTGTGTGACAGGCTATTTGACTTGTACGTGGGCACTTTTGGAATGATTTATTTAATCATTATGGTGTCCTCCTTTTTCTTCTTATTATTATTGTGAGGGGACTATATACGCGGCTCAGTCAGCATGCTTTAGAGTGGGCGTAGATGTTCTGATAGCGTGGCTCATCTGAATTAGTCTGGGTTATCAGATTCCAAGCGGACTACGTATTTTTAGAGGCTTATTCTTCCTGCGGGGAGGAACAAGGAGTTCCTTAGCAATGAAGAAGAGGTTTCGCTTCTTCGTATTCTCTTATATTCTCCTACCAGGTGTGGACGTTTGGGAAGCAGAGTACCTGAGTAGGTAGATTTTTCTCCAAGGCGTGGTACTCTCATCCCTCAGGTGGGGGGTCCTGGAATGGGCCTGTTGGCGTCTCGTCTACACGCCAAGTTTCCCAGATACGGATCTAGATTTAGGGATCCACAAACAGTTTGACACACGAGCGGTTCCTTGGGACTTCAGTCTAATTTTCCTATTTCCTCCATTTGTCTTCCTTCCTCAGGCGATAGCCCGTATATCTGGAGCAGGTTGCAGGGATTCTGATAGCTCCTGCTTTACCTCGCAGAATTTGTTTTGCGGACCTGTTAAAGATGTGGTCCTTTCTCCCGTGGAAATTGTCTCTGATGAAGGATCTTCTACTTAAAGATCCTTCTCTGCATCCAATCCTAGTCTCTCTGAAGCTGACTGTTTGGAGATTGAATGTCTAGTCTTGTCTATACGTGGTTTTTCCAAAAAGAGTATTGATACCGGGATTCAGGCTCGTAAGTTGGTAACTCGCAAAGGGGTTCTTCCTTGGAGTCAGGTGAGTGTTCCCTGCATTCTCTCTTTTTTACAGGAGGGTCTGGGGAAGGGTTTATCAGTTAGTACTCTGATGGGTCAGGTTTCTGCTCTTTCGGTTCTATTGCATACATGTCTGACCGACCTACCAGATGTTCAATTTTTTTGTTCAGGCCCTGGTCAGATTTCAGCCTGTGTTTAATTCTGTTTCTCCTCCGTGGAGCCTTAATCTTGTTCTTAGGGTTCTGCAGCAGGCTCCATTTGAGCCTATGCACTATGTTGATATTTAGTTTTTGTGTCGGAAGGTTTCCTTTCTTCCAGCTATTTCTTCTGCTTGTAGAGTCTCAGAGCTTTCAGCTCTTCATTGTGACCTGCCTTATCTTATCTCCATGTGGATAAGGTGTTCCTTCATACAAAATTGGGATTTCTTCTTAAGGTGTTTTCGGAACACAATATTAATGAGGAAATTGTCGTTCATTCGTTCTGCTCTAATCCTTCTTCCCATGAGAACCGCCTTTGGCATAACCTGGATGTAGTGCGTGCTTTGAAGTTCTATCTGCATGCATCTAGGGATTTTCAGCGTTTTTCTGCCCTTTTTGTTGTATTTTCTGGGATACTTAAGTGCCAGAAGGCCACTTCTCCTACTCTTTCTTTTTGGTGGAGAGGTGTCATTCGGTTGACCTATAAGACACCTGGAAAACAGCCTCCTGAGAGGATTACAGCGTATTCCACTAGGACTGTCTCTTCTTCCGGGGCCTTTAAAAACAAGGGTCCTGTGGATCAAATCTGCAAGGCGACCACTTGGTTTTCATTGCATACTTTTTCCAAATCTACAAATTCAACGTTTTTGCCTCTGCTGAGACTTCTTTTGGGAGGATAGTTCTTCAAGTGGTGGTGCCTTCTGTTTAAGTCTGCCTGTCTTGTTCTCCCTCCCTTCCATTCTGTGTCCTCTAGCTTGGGTATTGATTCCCACTAGTAATTAGAATGGATTTGTGTACTCTCCATGCCATTGGAAAGAAAACATAATTTATGTTTACCTGATAAATTATTTTCTTTCCTGGCATGGAGAGTCCACGACCAGCCCTTATCTAAATTTTGAGATGCCTTTTCTCCTTTTCTAAAATTCAGGCACCTCTATACCCTTTGGTCTTCTTCTCTTTTCATATTCTTTCGGCTGAATGACTGGGGGTTTATGGGAAATGGGAGAGATCATAAAACTTTGCTGGTGGTGGACAGGAGTTGAATTCCCACTAGTAATTAGAATGGATTCGTGGACTCTCCATGCTCGAATAGAAAACAATGTATCAGGTAAGCATACATTATGTTTTTTTCTTTGAGGATTCGGATAGAACATGCAATTTTAAGCAACTTTCTAAATTTACTTCTATTATATATTTTTCTATGTTCTCTTGTTATCTTTATTTGAAAAAGCAGGAATGTAAGCATAGAAGCCGGACCATTTTTGGTTCAGCACCTGGGTTGCGTCTGCTGATTGGTGGCTAAATGGGCAGAAAATTTCACAAACTTCCACTGAGATGCTGATAGAACCTGTCAATCTATTCACTGCTTCTTCCTGGTTTTCATTCATTGGCTAAAGCCTGCCTGCATCATTAAAAAAAAAAATGCAGTTTTAGTTATTTTCTTTCATTCTTCTGAAAACATATGCACAACCTTAATATCTCTACAGAGAATCAGATCTGGAAGATTCTGATATCTCCTCTAAAAGGGAAATTCTAGGTTTAAAAATCCTTATTGGATCAGTAATCTGTGTGTGCATTTTTCATTTTTGAATGGAACATTTGCACTTTTGGTTGTGTGAAGTTTTACTGACTTCCAGGTATGCACAAAGGCATCTTGATTTATTGTTTAAAGTTCCTCTCTGGATTTTTCCCTGTTCCACAGGTAATCTCTGAGATAAATTCTAAGGAAAGGAATAAGCCTGGTATTCCTTTTGATTCCTTTATTTAAAAAAAAAAAAAGAAAAACATCTTGTTGCCTTGAAAGACTTAGAACTATGGGAATGTATTTCCAAGCAGGGTTGAGGCTTATTATGGAATCAACTTTCAGCAGGCTGGTTTCTTGTTTAGACCAGCAGTCAATGCTGCTTGTGTTGCAGGTGCTAGTACTTTATGATGCAACTTTTTCTCTCAGTTAGTTTCAGAGGAGACCTCCCTGTACGAGATTTCAAGTCAACAAAATTGATGCCAGTTGCAATCTTTTCATTTGTGACTGTGTAAAATGTAGTCACTACAATGGAAATAATTATCAGAGGTAATCCAATGTAAATATCTGTGGTGTGTATTATACTGAACACATGTAAAAGACCTTTTTATAAAAAGGGGCCAATTAATTAAGCTGCGTGTGGACATGGTCTGCTGTAGCAGATCATGTCCGCCCGACATCGCTAAATGCCGACAGCATACGCTGTCGGCATTTAACATTGCACAAGCATTTCTAGTGAAATGCTTGTGCAATGCCGCCCCTTGCAGATTTGCAGCCAATTGGCCGCTAGCAGGGGGTCTCAATCATCCCGATCGTATCTGATTGTGATGAATGCTGTCCGCTGCCTCAGAGGATAAGTTATAAGGAGCAGCGGTCTTAAGACCTGCTTCTTAACTTATGTTTCCGGCGAGCCTGACAGCTCACGCGGAAACTGCTGCATTTGCAGCATGTTAAATCGGCCTCCATACGTTTTTAAGTATTTGCAGAATATTAAAAATGGAGGGAATAAAAGATCATGGGGCCGATTTATGAAAGTGCGGACGGACATGATCCGATGTAGCGATCATGTCTGCAGGCACATAGAAAAATGCCGACAGCATAGGCTGTCACCATTTATCATTGCACAAGCAGTTCTGGTGAACTGCTTGTGCAATGCCACCCCCTGCAGATTCATGTCCAATCGTCCGCTAGCAGGGGGTGTCAATCAACCCGATCGTATGCGATCGGGCAGATTGCTGTCCGCCGCCTCAGAGGCTCGCGTGAAAACACATTAACAATACATTTAAAAGTACTTTCACAATCATTTTAATACAATCTAATAAAAAATAATTAAAAAAAAATATTGCACAAAAAAGGTATAAGGGCTCAAAGATATGAGGTCTCAGTTGTTAGAAAAAAAAGGTTTGCAAAGGGCTTTAAAGGGACAGTCTAGGCCAAAATAAACTTTCAGGATTCAGATAGAGCATGTAATTTTAAACAATTGTCCAATTTACTTTTATCACCAATTTTGCTTTGTTCTCTTGGTATTCTTAGTTGAAAGCTTAACCTAGGAGGTTCATATGCTAATTTCTTAGACCTTGAAGTCCACCTCTTTTCAGATTGCATTTTAACAGTTTTTCACCACTAGAGGGTGTTAGTTCACGTATTTCATATAGATAACACTGTGCTCGTGCACGTGAAGTTATCTGGGAGCAGGCACTGATTGGCTAGACTGCAAGTCTGTCAAAAGAACTGAAAAAAGGGGCAGTTTGCAGAGGCTTAGATACAAGATAATCACAGAGGTTAAAAGTATATTATTATAACTGTGTTGGTTATGCAAAACTGGGAAATGGGTAATAAAGGGATTATCTATCTTTTAAAACAATAACAATTCTGGTGTAGACTGTCCCTTTAACATAGAGACACATACACATACATGTCTAAATCTGTGTGTGAGTGTATATATATATATATATATATATATATATATATATATATGCTATGTGCAGAACATTAGATTCTGAAATATACAGTGTACGTGCTTTAAAATAACCGCAATCATGTTTGCAGAACTTGTGGGTGTTTTTCGACTTTACTTGTTACCGTGACTTTGCGAACGTTAGATCGCAAACTTTTTACTTTCAACATGTAATACGGGCACAAACTACCACTTCAATCATAATCTGGCCCAAAGATAGGGCAAAATGATGCAAAAATGTTTTAGAAAAAATATTGAAAACATTGTTTGATCTTTATGCATTTACTCCACTAGATGGAGGCTTTTGGTGCGCAAGATGGGTAGTGAGCGTATTTCAAGTTGAAATTAAAAAGTGCAAAAAGCCAAACTACAAATATCACGACTGTGTCAACGTATTCCCCCATAGACTTGGATGGAGTGCAAAAAAAAAATGTACTCTTGAGTAAACCCTATCGCATTTTCTCAAGTGCACTAACATAGAAGAATATGTTCTATTTATTCATAAATATATATATATATATATATATATATATATATATATATATATATATATATATATATATATATATATATATAATGAGTTTTGGCAATATATATAGACAGATAGATATACAGATATAAACTGGAATATCTATTTAAAAATACTTATAACATATTCCCCTTTGTGAAAACAATGGTAATGTGAAATATTTACAGTAAATACAGTTAAACAATTTATTAAATATGTGTGTACATACCTGTATGTATTTATGTGATTATACATGTATATATGTTTGTAAATACATATATACACATATAAATACATAAATAAGTATGTACACATATATAAACACACACACATATATATACATACATATACATCTTTAGACATTAACCTCTAAACTGCTGGCCCCCCACATCGCAAAACACTAAAATAAACTATTAACCCCTAAACTTAACACGCCTAACTTTAAATTACAATATAACTATCTGAAAATAAATAAAAACTTACCTGTGAAATAAAAATAAACCTAACATTAAACTATAAATTAACCTAACATTACTATTCTAATAAAATAAAAAAATACTACCAATTAAAAAATCTATATTACAAATTTTAAAAAAAACTAACACTAAAAAAAAATAAAAAAATCTAAAATTACAAAAAATAATAAACACTAAATTCCAAATAATAAAAGACACTAAGCTTACAAAAACTAATAAACAAAATTATCAAAAATAAAAACAATTACACCTAATCTAATAGCCTTTTGTAGGGCATTGCCCTAAGTTAAACACCTCTTACCTGTAAAAAAAATACAAAGTCCCCTCAACAGTAAAAACCCCCACACAACCAACCCCCCAAAATAAAAAAAAATAGCTCTAAAAAAACTTAAGCTACCCTTTGTCCCTAAAGGGGCATTTGTATGGGCATTGCCCTTAAAAGGGCATTCAGCTCTTTTTTCATTGCCCTTAAAAGGGCATTCAGCTCTTTTAAAAAAGACCAAAGCCCTAATCTAAAAAAAAACACCCACAAAAATGAAAAAAATAAATAAACACCTAACACTAACCTGGACATCCTTCTCCATCCAGGCAGTGAAAAGTCTTCATCTAGGCGGCGATATCTTCATTCATCCCGGGGGCGTCTTCTATCTTCAGCCCTGGATGGAGCCATCAAAAACAACCAATAGGATTTTTAAGACGCTCTCATCCTATTGGCTGATTTGAACAGTCAATAGGATTTCAGAAGCTCTCATTTTATTGGCTGATTTGAATTTGAAGAATCAAATCAGCCAATAGGAATGCAAGGTATGCCATTTTGAATCAGCTACCTTGCATTCAGCTTCAGTGTACGGCGGTGACCATATGAAGAGGACGCTCCGCGCAGGATGTCTTTGGCTTCCAGGATGGCTCCGCTCCGTGCCACCGGGATTAAGATAGAAGACGCCCCTGGGATAGATGAAGATATCGCCAACTGGATGAAGACTTCTCGCTGCCTGGATGGAGACTTCTCGCCGCCTGGATGGAGATTGATGTCCGGAATTCAGGAACCGTGAGTAGATATTCTGGGGTTAGTGTTATTTTTTTTTCCAGTTTTTTGGGTGTTTCTTTTTTTAGATTAGGGCTTTGGGCTTTTTTAAAATAGCTGAATGCTCTTTAAGGGCAATGAAAAAGAATTGAATGCCCTTTTAAGGGCAATGCCCATACAAATGTCCCTTTAGGGGCAACGGATAGCTTAGTTTCTTTTAGAGTTAGTTTTTTTTATTTTGGGGGGTTGGTTGGGTGATGGCTTTTACTGTTGGGGGACTTTCTATTTTTTTTACAGGTAAAAGAACTGTTTAACTTAAGGCAATGCCCTACAAAAGGCCCTTTTAAGGGCTATTGGTAGATTATTGAAGGCTAGGGGGTGTTTTTATTTTGTGGGAGCTTTTTATTTTTATAGGGCTATTAGATTAGGTGTAATTGTTTTTATTTTTGATAATTTAGTTTATTATTTTTTGTAAGCTTAGTGTTTTTTATTTTATGTAATTTAGTGTTTATTATTTTTTGTAATTTTATATTTTTTTAATTTTTTTCGTAGTGTTAGTTTTTTTTTTTTTAAATTGTGCGGCGGACATGATACGCTACATCGTATAATGTCCGCTCGCACATTAAAATTGACCCCATCGTTTAAATTTAGTTTTTTTTTATTTCACAGTTAAGTTTTTATTTATTTTAAGATAGTTATATCTTAAACTGGGGGTTTAGGGGTTAATAGGTTTATTTAGTAGCGGTGATGTGGGGTGCCAGAGGTTTAGGGGGTTAAAAGGTTTATTTAGTAGAGGCAATGTGGGAGGCTGGAAGTTTAGGGGTTAATAGGTTTATTTACTGTCGGCAATGTGGGAGGCCGGAGGTTTAGGGGTTAATAGCTTTATTATAGTGTCGGTAATGTCAGGAAGTGGCGGATTAGGGGTTAATAGCTTTATTATAGTGTTGACGATGTCGGGGAGTGGCAGCATAGGGGTTAATCACTTTATTATAGTGGCGGCGATGTCGGGGAGCGGCAGATCAGGGGTTAATAGCTTTTATTAGTATTGACAATGTTGGGAGCGGCAGATTATGGGTTAATAACTTTATTTAAGTGTCGGCGATGTCTGGGGCAGCAGATTAGGGGTGCTTAGACTTGGGGTTTATGTTAGAGTGTTAGAATTAAACAAAACTTTTTTTCCCCATAGACATCAATGGGGTTACGTTACAGTGATTTTTCATTCCGCACTTCAGGTGTTTTTTTCTAACACTCTCTCCTCATTGATGTCTATGGGGAAAGCGTGCATGAGCATGTCAAAGCAGTCCTTGGATTTTGTGCGGTATGGAGCTTAACGCCACCATATCGCAAGCACAAGGAGGCTTTTCAGTAACTCATAATGGCAGCGCTATGAAGAGTAAAATAACGCAACTTTTTTGGTGTTAGTTTCGTACCCTGTTTAGTGCAAAACTCGTAATCTACCCGATTGCTCCTTAAGACAGAGATAATACTATAATAATACATTGGACGAACAAAAAAAAAATACTATTAGCAGACACATCAATAAAGTAAATCTTCTTTTCATATTATCTAGACATCAATGATATATTAAATCCCATGGTCAAACGTAATTTGAAAATTAATTAAAGTCTAGAACAAATTTATATCACCTAGTTTTCAGAAGTAGAAGAGAAGAGAGAAAAATGAGAAAAGAAAGAAAGAAGAGAGAGGGGAAAAAAATGATGCCATCATCTGCTTATTTACAATAAACCTTTTCTCACTTTTTCTTCACAAACTTTCTTACTTGGAAATTTGCTCTCATATAACTCTGATCTTATTATAGTATATACGAGATCATTCTGAGTTAAAAATCATCTTCCCCTAAAATAGACCTGTCCTCGTAGATGCATATTATACTAAAAGTAAGCTTAATATCTCTTTATCCATCAACCCTAGGGATAGCGGTAACAAAAAAAAATTTAAATTAAAAAAAAATGAATCTCTCCTCCCATACCCACTTTGGATTCCTGATCTAGTCTCTTAGCCAGCAAATTGGGAAATTACCATTATTTATTTTTATCCAAATTTCTGTAAAGGAGGGTGATTTGTTTTTGTAAAGCAAACAGGAAGGATCTGATCAGATTAAGGGCTAGATTACAAGTGGAGTGCCAATTTATTGCATGTCTGCATATAGGCAAAGTTGCCTGTTTGCGGGCAGGTAATAAATAACCAGCTATTATATGTCTGGTTAATTTTATAAAAGTGTCCCAAATGTCCTTAAAATAGAGGGTATTATAGTTTTTTATTTAAAAAAATGTTGCATTTTTTTAAATAAAAAACAACTGCACTAGGCACTTTTTAAGGCTAAACGTTGCAGGTGCCTCTACATTGCGGTCTAAGGGAACTCTGTGTTACCTGTAAATATATATGTATATGAATATATACAGTACATATATATTTATGTGTATAATATGTGTATATACTTAGTACCCTTTACACGTTCACACTACGCCGCTTGCACTCGGTACCCCCATTTGCTACAGTTTTAAATTTTAAATTTTGCCACTATATGAAGTAAGTTTCTTCATATTTATTATAAATCTAGCTAGCTTATCTATTTGCACCCTTACCCTTATTAGTCATGAACTCAATACCCCTTTGACATAATCATCCAGAGCATTTAAGGCTTTTTATATTTTGTGTCTTAACAGTTCCCACCAACAATGATCCATCTAAACCCTATTTGTAACTCCCATCATGAGTCTCTTCTTAAATATAATTTGAAGAATCATATTTATGTATTGTTTTGTGAGATCAATTTAGGTTATTGGGACCAATGTTTTTCTATCAGATTTTCTATCAGTTTATGCGCTTTCTGCAGAGAATGGAACATTTGGTTCAGATAGGGATTAATATACCCTCTATAAACCATTTATATATTCAGTACATCAGTGTGCAATTGTATTCCATATATGCAAATACTAGACATGACCTGTATAGATAATATTTACTTAGGAAACCATATGTATAAAGAAAATATGAAGTCTTTTTTAGCTGCTAGATCTAACATGTTAATACCTACTTGCTTTAGTAATATGCTGGACGACAACTGTATTGTTCTTCTGTCAATAAAAAAAAAAAAAAAATACAAAGTTGCCTGTAAAATAAAAATAAACCCTAAGCTAGCTACAATGTAAAAATTTGTTATATTGTAGTTATTTTAGGGTTTATTTTATAGGTAAGTATTTAATTTTAAGTAGGAATAATGTAGTTAATAACAGTAATTTTATTTAGATTTATTTAAATTATATTTAAGTTAAGGGGGTGTCAGGGTTAGACTTAGGTTTAGGGGTTAATACATTTAGGCCTAGATTTAGAGTTCGGCGGTAAAAGGGCTGTTAACGCTCCGCGGGTTTTTTTCTGGCCGCACCATAAATTTAACTCTGGTATCGAGAGTTCAAACAAATGCTGCGTTAGGCTCCAAAAAAGGAGCGTAGAGCATTTATACCGCAAATGCAACTCTCGATACCAGAGTTGCTTACGGACGCGGCCGGCATCAAAAACGTGCTCGTGCACGATTCTCCCATAGGAAACAATGGGGCTGTTTGAGCTGAAAAAAAACCTAACACCTGCAAAAAAGCAGCGTTCAGCTCCTAACGCAGCCCCATTGTTTCCTATGGGGAAACACCTCCTAAGTCTGCACCTAACACCCTAACATGTACCCCGAGTCTAAACACCCCTAACCTTACACTTATTAACTCCTAATCTGCCGCCCCCGCTATCGCTGACCCCTGCATTACACTTTTAACCCCTAATCTGCCGCTCCGTAAACCGCCGCCACCTACGTTATCCCTATGTACCCCTAATCTGCTGCCCTAACATCGCCGACCCCTATGTTATATTTATTAACCCCTAATCTGCCCCCCACATCGTCGCCGACACCTGCCTACACTTATTAACCCCTAATCTGCCGAGCGGACCGCACCGCTACTATAATAAAGTTATTAACCCCTAATCCGCCTCACTAACCCTATCATAAATAGTATTAACCCCTAATCTGCCCTCCCTAACATCGCCGACACCTACCTTCAATTATTAACCCCTAATCTGCCGACCGGAGCTCACCGCTATTCTAATAAATGGATTAACCCCTAAAGCTAAGTCTAACCCTAACACTAACACCCCCCTAAGTTAAATATAATTTTTATCTAACAAAATAAATTAACTCTTATTAAATAAATGATTCCTATTTAAAGCTAAATACTTACCTGTAAAATAAATCCTAATATAGCTACAATATAAATTATAATTATATTATAGCTATTTTAGGATTAATATTTATTTTACAGGCAACTTTGTAATTATTTTAACCAGGTACAATAGCTATTAAATAGTTAAGAACTATTTAATAGTTACCTAGTTAAAATAATAACAAATTTACCTGTAAAATAAATCATAACCTAAGATATAATTAAACCTAACACTACCCTATCAATAAAATAATTAAATAAACTACCTACAATTACCTACAATTAACCTAACACTACACTATCAATAAATTAATTAAACACAATTGCTACAAATAAATAAAATTAAATAAACTATCTAAAGTACAAAAAATAAAAAAGAACTAAGTTACAGAAAATAATAAAATATTTACAAACATAAGAAAAATATTACAACAATTTTAAACTAATTACACCTACTCTAAGCCCCCTAATAAAATAACAAAGCCCCCCAAAATAAAAAATTCCCTACCCTATTCTAAAATACAAATATTACAAGCTCTTTTACCTTACCAGCCCTGAACAGGGCCCTTTGCGGGGCATGCCCCAAGAATTTCAGCTCTTTTGCCTGTAAAAAAAAACATACAATACCCCCCCCCCAACATTACAACCCACCACCCACATACCCCTAATCTAACCCAAACCCCCCTTAAATAAACCTAACACTACCCCCCTGATGATCTTCCTACCTTGTCTTCACCATGCCAGGTTCACCGATCCGTCCTGGCTCCAAGATCTTCATCCAACCCAAGCGTGGGCTAGACATCCACTGAAGAAGTCCAGAAGAGGGTCCAAAGTCTTCCTCCTATCCGGCAAGAAGAGGACATCCGGACCGGCAAACATCTTCTCCAAGCGGCATCTTCTATCTTCTTCCATCCGATGACGACCGGCTCCATCTTGAAGACCTCCAGCGCGGATCCATCCTCTTCTTCCGACGACTAGACGACGAATGACGGTTCCTTTAAGGGACGTCATCCAAGATGGCGTCCCTCGAATTCCGATTGGCTGATAGGATTCTATCAGCCAATCGGAATTAAGGTAGGAATTTTCTGATTGGCTGATGGAATCAGCCAATCAGAATATAGTTCAATCCGATTGGCTGATCCAATCAGCCAATCAGATTGAGCTCGCATTCTATTGGCTGATCGGAACAGCCAATAGAATGCGAGCTCAATCTGATTGGCTGATTGGATCAGCCAATCGGATTGAACTATATTCTGATTGGCTGATTCCATCAGCCAATCAGAAAATTCCTACCTTAATTCCGATTGGCTGATAGAATCCTATCAGCCAATCGGAATTCGAGGGACGCCATCTTGGATGACGTCCCTTAAAGGAACCGTCATTCGTCGTCTAGTCGTCGGAAGAAGAGGATGGATCCGCGCTGGAGGTCTTCAAGATGGAGCCGGTCGTCATCGGATGGAAGAAGATAGAAGATGCCGCTTGGAGAAGATGTTTGCCGGTCCGGATGTCCTCTTCTTGCCGGATAGGAGGAAGACTTTGGACCCTCTTCTGGACTTCTTCAGTGGATGTCTAGCCCACGCTTGGGTTGGATGAAGATCTTGGAGCCAGGACGGATCGGTGAACCTGGCATGGTGAAGACAAGGTAGGAAGATCATCAGGGGGGTAGTGTTAGGTTTATTTAAGGGGGGTTTGGGTTAGATTAGGGGTATGTGGGTGGTGGGTTGTAATGTTGGGGGGGGGTATTGTATGTTTTTTTTTACAGGCAAAAGAGCTGAAATTCTTGGGGCATGCCCCGCAAAGGGCCCTGTTCAGGGCTGGTAAGGTAAAAGAGCTTGTAATATTTGTATTTTAGAATAGGGTAGGGAATTTTTTATTTTGGGGGGCTTTGTTATTTTATTAGGGGGCTTAGAGTAGGTGTAATTAGTTTAAAATTGTTGTAATATTTTTATTATGTTTGTAAATATTTTATTATTTTCTGTAACTTAGTTCTTTTTTATTTTTTGTACTTTAGATAGTTTATTTAATTTTATTTATTTGTAGCAATTGTGTTTAATTAATTTATTGATAGTGTAGTGTTAGGTTAATTGTAGGTAATTGTAGGTAGTTTATTTAATTATTTTATTGATAGGGTAGTGTTAGGTTTAATTATATCTTAGGTTATGATTTATTTTACAGGTAAATTTGTTATTATTTTAACTAGGTAACTATTAAATAGTTCTTAACTATTTAATAGCTATTGTACCTGGTTAAAATAATTACAAAGTTGCCTGTAAAATAAATATTAATCCTAAAATAGCTATAATATAATTATAATTTATATTGTAGCTATATTAGGATTTATTTTACAGGTAAGTATTTAGCTTTAAATAGGAATCATGTATTTAATAAGAGTTAATTTATTTCGTTAGATAAAAATTATATTTAACTTAGGGGGGTGTTAGTGTTAGGGTTAGACTTAGCTTTAGGGTTTAATCCATTTATTAGAATAGCGGTGAGCTCCGGTCGGCAGATTAGGGGTTAATAAGTGTAGGTAGGTGTCGGCGACGTTGTGGGGGGCAGATTAGGGGTTAATAAATATAACATAGGGGTCGGCGATGTTAGGGGTAGCAGATTAGGGGTACATAGGGATAACGTAGGTGGCGGCGATTTGCGGTCGGAAGATTAGGGGTTAATTATTTTAAGTAGCTTGCGGCGACGTTGTGGGGGGCAAGTTAGGGGTTAATAGATATAATACAGGGGTCGGCGGTGTTAGGGGCAGCAGATTAGGGGTACATAAGTATAACGTAGGTGGCGGTCGGCAGATTAGGGGTTAAAAATTTTAATCGAGTGGCGGCGATGTGGGGGGAGCTCGGTTTAGGGGTACATAGGTAGTTTATGGGTGTTAGTGTACTTTAGGGTACAGTAGTTAAGAGCTTTATAAACCGGCGTTAGCCAGAAAGCTCTTAACTCCTGCTATTTTCAGGCGGCTGGAATCTTGTCGTTAGAGCTCTAACGCTCACTGCAGAAACGACTCTAAATACCGGCGTTAGGAAGATCCCATTGAAAAGATAGGCTACGCAAATGGCGTAGGGGGATCTGCGGTATGGAAAAGTCGCGGCTGTAAAGTGAGCGTTAGACCCTTTAATCACTGACTCCAAATACCAGCGGGCGCCCAAAACCAGCGTTAGGAGCCTCTAACGCTGGTTTTGACGGCTACCGCCGAACTCTAAATCTAGGCCTTAGTATGGTGTCGGCGACGTTGGGGGCGGCAGATTAGGTGTTGATAAATGTAGGTAGGTGTCAGCGATGTTAGGGTTGGCAGATTATGGGTTAATAAAATGTAACTAGTGTTTTCGAGGCGAGAGTGCAGCGGTTTAGGGGTTAATATATTTATTAAAAGAAAAAAGAAGACAGGAGCACAAAGAGGCCTCTCTAACAGTAAAAGTTTTTCCTGGGCGAATATTTCAGGTATTAGGTTTGCATGTAAGGAGAAACACGTTTAACCTCTTAAAAAACTTTCACTTTCAACTTGTAACCTGCCCCCAAACCCCAAAAACGCTAAATAGTGTGCCCCTAATAATCTGGCCCAATGTGTCCCGTATTTATAATAAATAAAAAATAGTTAATTGAAGTAGTTGTAATTACAAGTTAATTAAAATTAAGCCAGAACTTAAAACCTTCAAAAATAAATTGGTATTTAAAAAAATAAATACTTTTAGCAGTGCCATGTTCTGCCATCTTAAAATCAAACCACCTGTCTTCTCATGACTTAAGAGAATCTTTTATTTTTATTAGGAAACATGACCCCAGACTTTTGTAGTAGCTCTTAAAAATAACATTGACCCCAGCGAATATAGTTCAGTCATAAAATAGTTCAAAACCTGGACTTTTGTCACTTGTATGACTTATTTCTTATTTTTAGGTGACTTTTTTAAGGATCCTATCCCAGAAGCTGATCTCTTTATCCTTGGATATATAATTCATGACTGGGCTGAAGATAAATGTCTACATCTGCTAAGAAAAATTTATAATATCTGCAAACCAGGTACGTTATGGTAAATATTTTTTGTTAGAACAAGGGTATGTAGGAGGGCGCTAAAAGCAATCCCCTAGAGTGGTACTAAAAAAGTCAATACAGCTTGAATGTGTAAAATACAATTTATTAAGATATTAAATCAGATGTTTGGCATCTCCCAAAGCAACAGCTGCAGTCCATTATCTTAAAAGTATATTGGACTTATAACAGAATAAAAGTTAATGAATAGCTAATGTGTACATAAAAACATTCACAGGCTTTGCTCTGTGCAAACCAATAACCACCTATTGGCATCGTAGGACAGATCAAATATTCCGTAGGACAGAAAGTCTCATACTAGTGTTAAAATGTCTCTTATTTTTTGTCCACAATATTGTGCAAATAGCAAGAATCGAAATTCAAACGGAGGACAATCCACAAGATAATCAGTGATACTCACAGGCTCCTCAGCCGGCTGGGAACCAATTAAATCACATGATGACTCATCACGTGATCGGCTCTGTGGATGTGAGAACACTGAGGTAAATTGGAAGTGAACAATCTAGCTATGAGAACGGCTTGGTACGCTCATTGCATTTACATAAACAGCTAACCCTGAAGCATGAGAACCCTGTGAGTATCACTGATTATCTTGTGGATTGTCCTCTGTTTGGATTTTAGTTCTTGCTATTTGCACAATATTGTGGACACAAAATAAGAGACATTTTCACACTAGTATGAGACTTTCTGTCCTACGGAATATTTGATCTGTCCTACTATCCAAATAGGTGGTTATTGGTTTGCACAGAGCATAGCCTGTGAATGTTTTTATGTACACATTAGCTATTAATAGTCACATAAGATAACTTTTATTCTGTTATAAGTCCAATATACTTTTAAGATAATGGACTGCAGCCGTTGCTTTGGGAGACATCCCACATCTTTTTTAATAACTTGTATTTTACACATTCATGCTGTATTGACTTTTTTAATACCACTGTAGGGGATTGCTTTTAGCATCCTCCTCCTACCTACACTTGTTCTAACCTTTTTTCTGGAACCATTAGGGAGGCTCCAACCAGGAGAGGCTTGCCCCATTTCTTTTGATCTTCGCGCACCTCTATATATTGTTTCAAATATTTTTCGTTACCATATGATAAACGGGATTTCTTTCCTATGGCATGAAGAGTCCACAATTTCATTCCAATTACTAGTGGGATATTTAACTCCTGGCCAGCAGGAGGAGGCAAAGAGCACCAAGCAGAGGTGTTAAGTGTCACTTCCCTTACCCATAATCCCCAGTCATTCTTTGCCTCTGTCATCGGGAGGATGTGCAAAGATGTTGTCTGAAGATATTAATCCTTTAATGGGTACTTTTTCCTGCAAGCAAAGATTGGGGTTTTGCTGTGTTCATGTAAATCTCTTTAGTAAGAATAATAGTGGCTTTTAGCAGTTAGAAGATGGCAAGGTGGTCTTCTAACATTAGTGCTACCCTATTATAGAAAACCAGGGTTGGTTACTCTGCTTTTTCTTTCTTTACAGGTCCCTGATAGATATGGTAATCTGTCACACCTAGAAGTTGGTACTACCCCACAACCAGAACAGGTAAGTGATTTTGCCTTCCAGATGGGAGGTCAGCATTTTCAGGGGTTAATACCTCTGTGACACTTTGCTATAGGAGTGTTTAAGGGTCAAGGATCCCTGGTAGGAATTAGTGACTATCCCTTTCTACGACTACAGACTTGCAGTTCTAGCTCACAGAGCTCTCTGGTAAAAGTCTTGGTTAGTGATGTCGCGAACTGTTCGCCGGAGAACAGTTCCCGGCGATCTTAGCTTGTTCGCGTTCGCCGTTGCGGGTGAACATATTCGTCATCATTGAGGAAACTTTAACCCTGTATCTCACAGTCTGCAGACACATTTCAGCCAATCAGCAGCAGACACTCCCTCCCAGACCCTCCCAGCTCCTGGGCAGCAGTCATTTTAGATTCATTACGATCCTGCATTCTTAGTGAGAGGAGGTTTAGTGCTGCTGCTGGTGATTTTATAGGGAAATAGATAGCTAGGCTAGTGTATTCAGTGTCCACTACAGTCCTGAAGGACTCATCTAATCTCTGCTGTAAGGACAGCACCCCAAAAAGCCCTTTTTAGGGCTAGAACTTCAGCCCAAAATGCCCTTTTTAGGGCTAGAACTTCAGTCTTTTTTTTTTTTTTTTGGTAATTTTATTTGCATTTGCCTGCCTGTCAGCCTGTGTGTGAGGCTCACAGCATATACTGTGATTAATTCTTCTGTGCCACCACTGATATCTGGTTAACATTAGTGTAAATTTAAAAAAAAAAACTTTTACATCAGTCTGCTATTGTTATTTAATTTTAGTTGCAAGGCCAGCATGCCACTAGTGCCAGCCTGTGTAAGGGCCTAAGGGAACATTAGTGTAAATTTAAAAAAAAAATTTTTTACATCAGTCTGCTATTGTTATTTAATTTTAGTTCCCAGGCCAGCGTGCCACTAGTGCCAGCCTGTGTAAGGGCCTAAGGGAACATTAGTGTAAATTTAAAAAAAAAAAACTTTTACATCAGTCTGCTATTGTTATTTAATTTTAGTTGCCAGGCCAGTGTGCCACTAGTGCCAGCCTGTGTAAGGGCCTAAGGGAACATTAGTGTAAATTTTTTTTAAAAAAAAAACTTTTACATCAGTCTGCTATTGTTATTTAATTTTAGTTGCCAGGCCAGTGTGCCACTAGTGCCAGCCTCTGTAAGGGCCTAAGGGAACATTAGTGTAAATTTAAAAAAAAAAAAACTTTTACATCAGTCTGCTATTGTTATTTAATTTTAGTTGCCAGACCAGCGTCCCACTAGTGCCAGCCTCATTTTGCTAGTTTAATCTAATTTAATTTTCCCTCAGGCCTATTTTTCAGGCCCACAGCATATACTGTGCCTAATTGCTCTGTTTTCCACCACTTATATCTGGTGTAAAATTAGTGTAATTTTTTTAAAAAAAAACTTTTACATCAGTCTGCTATTGTTATTTAATTTTAGTTGCCAGGCCAGCGTGCCACTAGTGCCAGCCTATGTTTCAGGCTGCCAGTATATACTGTGCCTACTTCCATTCTCAGTGCCACCACTCCTATCTGGTGTAACATTAGTTTAAATTTTGTAAAAAAAAACTTTTACATCAGTCTGCTAGTGTTATTTAATTGCAGTTGCCAGGCCAGCCTGCCACTAGTGCCAGCCTGTGTGTCAGGCTCCCAGCATATACTGTGCCTACTTCCATCCTCAGTGCCACCACTTCTATCTGGTGTAACATTAGTGTATCTTTTTTTTTAAAACATTTTTTACATCAGTCTTCTAGTGTTATTTAATTTTAGTTGCCAGGCCAGCCTGCCACTAGTGCCAGCCTGTGTGTCAGGCTCCCAGCATATACTGTGCCTACTTCCATCCTCAGTGCCACTACTCATATCTGGTGTAACATTAGTGTAACTTTTTTTTAAAAAAACTTTTACAACAGTCTGCTAGTGTTATTTAATTGCAGTTGCCTGTCTGCCAGAATGTGTGCCAGGCCCACTTTCCAACTAGTGCCACAAATCATATTTGTTATAACAGTAGTGTAAATATTTTAAATAAAAACTTTTTTGACTGTGAAACATCAGTCTGTTAGTGTAATCTAATTGTATTTGCCTGTCTGCCAGCGTGTGTGCCAGGCCCACTTGCCAAGTTAGTGGCACCACTCATATTTGTTGTAACAGTCGTGTAATTATTTGAAATAAAAACATTTTTGACTGTGAATCATCAGTCTGCTAGTGCAATTGAATTGCAGTTGCCTGCCTGCCAGCGTGTGTGCCAGGCCCACTTGCCAAGTTAGTGGCACCACTCATATTTGTTGTAACAGTAGTGTAAATATTTAAAAAAAAAAAATTTGACTGTGAAACATCAGTCAGCTAGTGCAATCTAATTGCAGTTGCCTGCCTGCCAGCGTGTTTGCCAGGCCCACTTGCCAACTAGTGCCACCACTCATATTTGTTATAACAGTAGTGTAAATATTTAATAAAAAAAACTTTTTTGACTGTGAACATCAGTCTGCTATTGTAATCTAATTGAAGTTGCCTGCCTGCCTGCCAGCGTGTGTGCCAGGCCCACTTGCCAACTGGTGCCACCACTCATATTTGTTATAACAGTAGTGTAAATATTTAAAAAAAAAATTTTGACTGTGAAACATCAGTCTGCTAGTGTAATCTAATTGAAGTTGCCTGCCTGCCAGCGTGTGTGCCAGGCCCACTTGCCAACTAGTGCCACAATCAGATTTGTTGTAACAGTAGTGTAAATATTTAAATAAAAAAATGTTTGGACTGTGAAACATCAGTCTGCTATTGTAATCTTATTGCATTTGCCTGCCTGCCAGCGTGTGTGCTAGGCCCACTTGCCAAGTAAGTGGCACCACTCATATTTGTTGTAACATTAGTTTAAATATTTAAAAAATAAACATTTTTGACTGTGAAACATAAGTCTACTTTTTTGTGTCAGGCTCACAGTGCATACTGTGCCCACTTGCCCAGTGCCACCACTCATATCTTGTTTAATAGTAGTGTAAGTGTACATTTAAAAAAAAAAACTTTTTGGATTGTGAAACATCAGTCTGCTTTTTTGTGTCCGGCTCACAGCGTATACGGTGCCCACTTGCCCAGTGCTACCACTTATATCTTGTTTAATATTAGTGTAAGTGTACATTTAAAAAAAAAAACTTTTTTGATTGTGAAACATCAGTCTGCTTTTTTGTGTCAGGCTCACAGCGTATACTGGGCCCACTTGCCCAGTGCCACCACTCATATTTTGTTTAATAGTAGTGTAAGTGTACATTTAAAAAAAAATGACAGGCAGAGGCAGGCCACCCCGCAGGTGCCGTCGTGGTCGTGGTGCTGTGATTCCCTTAGACCCTACAACTATGCACAGTGTTCAGAGGCCACGTGCCATGAATGAAAAAAGTTCTGAGGAGGACCTAGTTGAATGGCTAACACAGGACACCCAATCTTCTACAGCTTCCGCTCCTAACCTTGACGCACCATCCACCTCCAGCTTAGCTGCGGGCACCTCTCAAGTGACCAGTGCCACTCGCCCGCCTGCTGCCACCACCAACACTAGCACCACAGCCACTTCACTTGATCTGTCAGAGGAGTTATTGACACATCAGTTGGAAGAAATGAGTGATGCGCAACCATCATTGACAGAGGATGTAGATAACAGTGATATGTCTCAGTCAGGCAGCATTACAGACATGGACGTACGGTGTGATGATGATGGTGATGTTGTACCCGCTGCTGCTTCCTTTGTTGATTTGTCAGATACAAGTGAAGCGGTTGATGATGATGCGTCCGTGGATGTCACGTGGGTGCCTGCTAGAAGAGAAGAAGAAGAGGGGGAAAGTTCAGATGGGGAGACAGAGAGGAGGAGGAGGAGACGAGTTGGAAGCAGGGGAGGTCTTCTCAAGGAGCTAGTGGCACAGTCAGACAGCATGCATCGGCACCCGGGGTCAGCCAGACAGCACGCCAATCAACGCATGCTGTTGCCATCACCAGAATGCCGTCATCGCAGAGCTCAGCAGTGTGGCTTTTTTTTGTGTGTCTGCCTCTGACAACAGCGATGCCATTTGCAACCTGTGCCAAAAGAAACTGAGTCGTGGGAAGTCCAACACCCACCTAGGTACAACTGCTTTGCGAAGGCACATGGTCTCACATCACAAACGCTGATGGGATGAACACATGAGTAGAAGCAGCACACAAACTCAAAGCCGCCATCCTCCTCCTGGTCCAGCATCTTCAGCCATGTCAACCACTGCTGTCCTCCTTGCCCCCCTCTCAACCATCCGCCACTCAGTCTCTCTTACGTAGCAGTTCCTGGTCATCTGTCCACAGTCAGGTGTCTGTCAAGGACATGTTTGAGTGTAAGAAGCCAATTTCCCAAAGTCACCCCCTTGCCCGGCGTCTGACAGCTGGCTTGTCTGAACTCTTAGCCCGCCAGCTTTTACCATACAAGCTGGTGGAGTCTGAGGCGTTCAAAAAATTTGTATCTATTGGGACACCGCAGTGGAAGGTACCCGGCCGAAATTTCTTTTCACAAAAGGCAATCCCCAACCTGTACTCGATTGTGCGAAAGGAAGTAATGGCATGTCTGGCACACAGTGTTGGGGCAAGGGTCCATCTGACCACTGATAGCTGGTCTGCAAAGCATGGTCAGGGCAGGTATATCACCTACACTGCACATTGGGTAAACCTGCTGACGGCTAACAAGCATGGAATGCGTGGCTCTGCAGAGGAGTTGGTGACACCGCCACGACTTGCAGGCAGGCCTGCTGCTACCTCCTCTACTCTTCCTACTCCATCCTCTTCCATAACGTCTTCCTCGGCTGAGTCCTCTTCTGCTGCTGCGTCTTGCTCCACATCAACGGCACCCCCCCCAGCTCCCCAGGTACTATTCAACATCCCGGATACGGCAGTGTCACGCCATCTTGGGGTTGACTTGCCTGAAAGCCGAGAGTCACACCGCACCAGCACTCCTGTCCGCCCTGAACGCACAGGTGGATCAGTGGCTGACTCCGCACCAACTGGAGATTGGCAAAGTTGTTTCTGACAATGGAAGTAATTTGGTGGCGGCATTGAAATTAGGCAAGTTGACACATGTGCCGTGCATGGCACATGTGTGTAATCTGATTGTACAACGCTTTGTGCATAAGTACCCAGGCTTACAGGACGTCCTGAAGCAGGCCAGGAAGGTGTGTGGCCATTTCAGGCGTTCCTACACGACCATGGCGCACTTGTCCGATATCCAGCGGCTAAAAACAACCTGCCAGTGAGGCGCTTGATTTGCGACAGCCCAACATGGTGGAATTCAACACTCCTAATGTTCGACCGCCTGCTACAACAAGAAAAAGCTGTTAACGAGTATTTGTATGACCGGGGTGCTAGGACAGCCTCTGGGGAGCTGGGGATTTTTTTTGCCACGTTACTGGACACTCATGCGCAATGCCTGTAGGCTTATGCGTCCTTTTGAGGAGGTGCTATCCCAATTTGCAATCGAACTTCTGGCCTGCCCCGCTTCAAGTGTCCTGTCAGAAAGGACCTTCAGTGCAGCAGGAGGTATTGTCACTGAGAAGAGAAGTCGCCTAGGTCAAAAAAGTCTTGATTATCTCACCTTTATTAAAATGAATGAGGGATGGATCCCGAAGGGACTGACATTGTGCGATACATTAGAGTAAAAAAGGCCTGATGAGATGAGCTGCCTTGGGCTACAAATGGTACACACGCTGCTGTATTTTATCTTTGAATGGCGGATGACTTGCGTGACTTACCCGCCAACAACTAGGGTTCAAGCCGCAATGTTTTAGGGCACTTTCTAACTGTCAAACAAACATAAATTTTTCTGGCTGCTGCTACAGCAGCGGCTGCAACAATACCTAATTTTTCAGGCAGTGTTACATGCCTAATTTTTCTGGCCTCTGGTGCTGCACTGTGGCTACTAAACCCAAACCAAAAAAAAGGCACATAACAGTGATTAAACTGTTAAGAATAGTACTACTTAACACACCACTCATATCTGGTGGCACAGTACATTGCATGCGCAGTGCCCCAAATTTGAAGTAGGAGGACCGACCAAGAATCTTTTTCCATCTCCCGGTTCCTAAAAATTATCTCCGGGTTCCTAAAATCGATGCCATACCTGTACTCTATTGTGCAAAAGGATGGCATATGTGGTGTTTCATGCTGTTGTGCCTGTTGAGATTCGGGGACCCTTGTATAAAAAGGCTGAAGGAGAACAACCTGTACTGGGTGTCCAAGCATCTTTTTCCATCTCCCGGTTCCTAAAAATTATCTCCGGGTTCCTAAAATCGATGCCATACCTGTACTCGATTGTGCAAAAGGATGGCATATGTGGTGTTTCATGCTGTTGTGCCTGTTGAGGGTCGGGGACCCTCGTATAAAAAGGCTGAAGGAGAACGACCTGTACTGGGTGTCCAAGCATCTTTTTCCATCTCCCGGTTCCTAAAAATTATCTCCGGGTTCCTAAAATCGATGCCATACCTGTACTTGATTGTGCAAAAGGATGGCATATGTGGTATTTCATGCTGTTGTGCCTGATGAGGGTCGGGGACCCAAGTATAAAAAGGCTGAAGGAGAACGACCTGTACTGGGCGTCCAAACATCTTTTTTCATCTCCCGGATGTAGCGGTACTCCACTAGGGGGTCTCCCTTCCTCTGTCCAAACCCAGGGGTGGACACCGGATAGTGGGACCAGAGATATAGTTGCTGAGACCGGGGTCAAGCCAGCGGGTGTATCTCCCCCAGCTGGGCTGGTCTCAGTGGACTCCCAGTCAGGTAGCGTCCTCTCTGACCTGCAGCTCTTTATTGGCAGGTATCGTCCCCTCTGCCTGTCTGCTTCTAGGCAGGAATAAATCCCCCTGCCAGGTTGCTTCTTGGCAGGAATAGCTCCCTATGCCTCCAAATAGTGGGACCAGGGCTATCGTGGCTGAGACCAGGGTCAAGCCAGCGGCTGTATCTCCCCCAGCTGGGCTGGTCTCAGTGGGCTCCCAGGCAGGTAGCGTCCCCTCTGCCTGTCTGCTTCTAGGCAGGAATAGATCCCTCTTCCTCACTGCACACTTCCAGCAGGTAGCGTGCCCTCTGGTTTCTTATAGGCAGGAATCGATCCCTCTGCCTTGCTGCTCCTTTCAGGCAGGCCAGCTCTTTGCTTACAGGCCCACAGACTCTGTAACAGAATGCAGGGTCAGAACCTCAAAACTGGTATACCTGAAAGAATCAGGCAATCCCGGACCCCAACCTGTACTTGATTGTGCAAAAGGAAGTAACCTTACCATGGGTCACATGTTTTATTGTTATACTCTGTCTGGGAAATTATATAACTATCAATCGTATCAATCAAATATATGTAATTCATAGATCTATGTAATTTGTATCTATCAAATGTATATTGCATCTATTGATGTAATTCGTACCTATCAAATGTATATTGCATCTTTTGATCCATGTAATTCGTATCTATCAAATGTATATTGCATCTTTTGATCTCTGTAATTCGTATCGATCAAATGTATATTGCATCTATTGATCTATGTAATCTATGGATCTATCTATCAAATCTATCGATCTCGTGGCCGGACTGTTTTGTGACAGCAACTTATGTTTCAGCCAAATTTGAAGTAGGAGGACAGACCAAGCATCTTCTTCCATCTCCCTGTTCCGAAAATCAAGGCCATATAGACCTCCCCCGATAGGGGGAGTAACAGGTATTAAACTGCTAAGAATAGTACTACTTAGTGCTTAACACACCACGGGTCCCAGACCGCATGTTTTATTGTTATACTCTGTCAGGGAAATGATATAACTATCAATCGTATCAATCAAATATATATTGCATCTATTGATCTCTGTAATTCGTATCGATCAAATGTATATTGCATCTTTTGATCTATGTAATTCGTACCTATCAAATGTATATTGCATCTTTTGATCCATGTAATTTGTATCTATCAAATGTATATTGCATCTTTTGATCTCTGTAATTCGTATCGATCAAATGTATATTGCATCTTTTAATCTATGTTATTCGTACCTATCAAATGTATATTGCATCTATTGATCTATGTAATCTATGGATCTATCTATCAAATCTATCGATCTTGTGGCCGGACTGTTTTGTGACAGCAACTTGTGTTTCGGCCAAATTTGAAGTAGGAGGACAGACCAAGCATCTTCTTCCATCTCCCTGTTCCGAAAATCAAGGCCATATAGACCTACCCCGATAGGGGGAGTAGCAGGTATTAAACTGCTAAGAATAGTACTACTTAGTGCTTAACACACCACGGGTCCCAGACCGCATGTTTTATTGTTATACTCTGTCAGGGAAATTATATAACTATCAATCGTATCAATCAAATATATATTGCATCTATTGATCTCTGTAATTCGTATCGATCAAATGTATATTGCATCTTTTGATCTATGTAATTCGTACCTATCAAATGTATATTGCATCTTTTGATCTGCCTTGCTGCTCCTTTCAGGCAGGCCAGCTCTTTGCATAAAGGCCCACAGACTCTGTAACAGATCTCTCTTGCAGGGAGAGGCGCAGCCAGAATGCAGGGTCAGAACCTCTGCAACTGGTATACTTGATTGTGCAAAAGGAAGTAACCTTACCATGGGTCCCACACCGCATGTTTTATTGTTATACTCTGTCAGGGAAATTATATAACTATCAATCGTATCAATCAAATATATATTGCATCTATTGATCTCTGTAATTCGTATCGATCAAATGTATATTGCATCTTTTGATCTATGTTATTCGTACCTATCAAATGTATATTGCATCTTTTGATCTGCCTTGCTGCTCCTTTCAGGCAGGCCAGCTCTTTTCATAGAGGCCCACAGACTCTGTAACAGATCTCTCTTGCAGGGAGAGGTGCAGCCAGAATGCAGGGTCAGAACCTCTACAACTGGTATACTCGATTGTGCAAAAGGAAGTAACCTTACCATGGGTCCCAAACGCACGTCTTTGTAGTTCTCTGTCTGGGAAATTATATATCTTTCAAATTAGCTATTTATCTATCAAATCTATCTAACTATCAATCGTATCTATCAAATGTTTATTGCATCTATTGATCTATGCAATTCGTATCTATCAAATGTATATTGCATCTATTGATCTATGCAATTCGTATCTATCAAATGTATATTGCATCTATTGATCTATGGAATTCGTATCTATCAAATGTATATTGCATCTATTGATCTATGCAATTCGTATCTATCAAATGTATATTGCATGTATTGATCTATGGAATTCGTATCTATCAAATATATATTGCATCTATTGATCTATGTAATTCGTATCTATCAAATGTATATTGCATCTTTTGATCTATGTAATTTGTATCTATCAAATGTATATTGCATCTATTGATCTATGTAATCTATGTATCTATCTATCAAATCTATCGATCTCGTGGTTTTGCAAATGGACTGTTTGCGGTTGTTTGCGGTGCGTTAAACAGGGAGTTTGGTCTGTCACTGTGAAGCGGGCGTAACCCTTACACTACCTGATCGATACAACATCATACCTGATGTTTTAAATCACTTTATTCAAAACAATTTAGGAATGTTAGGTGATTTATGCCCTTTATGGCTTAAAACCAGACTCTGCATCAACTATGAAATTTTCCATGGGAGTCTTGCCATGGATCCCCCTCTGGCATGCCACAGTCCAGGTGTTAGTCCCCTTGAAACAACTTTTCCATCACTATTGGGGCCAGAAAGAGATCCCTGTGGGTTTTAAAATTCGCCTGTCCATTGAAGTCAATGGCGGTTCGCCCGGTTCGCGAACATTTGCCGAAGTTCGCGTTCGCCATTCGCGAACGCAAAATTTTAGGTTCGCAACATCACTAGTCTTGGTCTGCAAATGTAACTTCCAAATCCAAGCTTCTGTCTTTACCTTTTAAAGGTAAGACTATATTTGGTCCTGGTCTGGCAGAAATTATTTTCGAAATTACCGGTGCAAAGGATTCTTTCCTACCTCAGGACAAGAAGAGTCGACCTAAGGCCTAACATAAGCATAATTTCAAGGGACAAAAGTTTTCTTCCTCTTCCAAGCCCAAACAATCTAGAACCTCATGGAGGTCTAGTCAAACTTGGAATAAGGGAAAATAAGGCAATAAACCTTCATCTGAATCAAAGTCAGCATTAAGAGCTCACCCCTGATCCAGTCATGGATCAGGTGGGGGGAAGACTTTCCTTTTTTTGTCAGACGGATCCGCGATGTCCCAGATCCTTGGGCCATGGAAATAGTATCCCATGGTTACAAAATAGGATTCAAGTCTTGCCTCACCAGGGGCAGATTTCTTCCGTCCAGTTTGTCAAGGAACCAGGTTAAGAGAGAGGCCTTCTTAAACTGCATAAAAGACCTCTCCTCTCTGGGAGTGATTGTTACAGTTCCATTAGAGGAACAGGATCAATGATTTTATTCAAATCTCTTTGTAGTTTCATCCCATTTTAGACTTAAAGTGTCTCAACAAATTCCTCAGGGTTCTGTTATTCAAAATGGAAACTATTTGTTCCATTCTACCCCTGGTACAGGAGGGTCAAATAATGATGACCATAGACCTAAAGGACGTGTATCTCCATGTCCCCATTCACAGGGAACATCACCAATTCTGGTGGTTTGCCTTTCTGGACAAACATTTTCAGTTTGTTGCCTTTCCTTTTAGCCTTTCTATGGCTCCTCGAATCTTTACAAAGGTTTTAGGGGCCCTTTTGGTGGTGGTGAGGTCTCAGGGGATATCGGTGGTGTCTTATCTTGATGACATCTTAGTTCAAGCGCCATCTTTTTAGCTAACAAAATCTCATACAGAGATGTTGTTGTCTATTCTTCATTCCCATAAGTGGAAAGTGAATCTGGAGAAGAGTTCCCTAGTAGCAGATAGCAGGGTTTGTTTCTTAGGAACAATTATAGATTCTCTTTCAATGAAGATTTTTCTGACGGATGAAAACGTCTTGCTTCTTGCCATTCACTGCAAGTCTCTGTCTGTCAGTGGTTCAATGCATAGAAGTAATTGGTCTGATGGTTGCTTCCATGGACATCATTCAGTTTGCTCGGTTCCATCTAATATGCCTACAACTATGCATGCTCAGTCATTGGAACGGAGACCACTCAGATCTCTCACAGAGGATAGCTCTGGAGCCAACACCGAGAAATTCTCTTTTGTGGGGACTTCACAGGATTATCTGTCTCACGGAACATGTTTCCTGAGACAGATGATCCCACACCGAGAGACTCTTTCATGGGGAACTTCACAGGATTATCTATCTCGGGAACATGCTTTCTGAGACCTTCCTAGGTGATTGTGACCATGGATGCCAGCCTGTTAGGCTGGGGAGCCGTTTTGGGCTCTCTAAGAGCTCAGGGTCTTTGGACTTGGAAGGAGTCTTCTCTTCCCATCAACATTCTAGAGTTGAGAGCGATCTACAATGCGTTAACAGCTTGGGCTCAAATAGCTTTGGTCCGGTTTATCAGATTTCAATCGGACAACATCACCTCAGTGGCATACATCAACCACCAGGGAGGGACCCAAAGTTCGTTAGCAATGAAGGAGTTTTCCCGCATTCTCCAGTGGGTGGAGTCTCATGATTGTCTGGTGGACAACTGGGAAGCGGATTTTCTGAGCAGGCAGACTTTTCATCCCGGGGAGTGGGCTCTTCATCCGGAGGTATTTTCAATGATAACCCTCAAGTGGGGGGTGTCGGAATTGGATTTGATGGCATCACGCAGAAATGCCAAGCTTCCAAGGTATGGTTCAAGATCAAGAGATCCTCAAGCCACTCTGATCGACGTTTAAGCGGTTCCTTGGAACTTCGGTCTGGCATACCTGTTTCCTCAGTTTGCACTCCTTCCATCAGTCATTGCTCGTATCAAACAGGAGAGAGCATCTGTGATTCTTATAGCTCCTGCTTGGCCTCGCAGGATCTGGTTCACAGATCTAGTGAAGTTGTTATCTCTTCCTCCTTGGAGGTTGCCTCTGAGGAAGGACCTTCTACTTTAGGGGCCCTTCCTTCACCCAAACCTAGATTCTCTGAAGCTGACTGTTTGGAGAACTAGACTAGGTATTATGGGTAAGGGATGTGACACTTAACAGCTCTGCTCCTCCTGCTGGCCAGGAGTTGAATATCCCACTAGTAATTGGTATGACATTGTGGACTCTCCATGCCCGGAAAGAAAGAAATTTATCAGGTAAGCATAAATTTTGTTTCTTTACCATATAGACACAGATCATATAGCTTATCTTTCACCATAAACAAGTGAAAGGTTTAGAAAGGGATTCAAGAACTAATAAAATTGCATATCTGAATTAGCAGTGACAAATACAATAATTTTATTGAATTGTATTATATATGTAACAAAATAAAATCAAAATCAAGTTTTATGTTTCAAACAAAAAAGGAAAACAGGTAGAAAACCAGTAAAAAAAATAAAAACAATCAATTTGAATGGCGCTAACCCAAATTAAAAGGTCCACATTAACTAAATCAGTCTTTGGTTTCACAACTGTAATGTGGTACAGCTTGTAAGATGTCATTGTACAGACCACCACAGTTTTTCCATCTCAACCCCTTAATACTGAAATTATCCAAATTCTTTAAATATTCATTTAATTTGATGTGTAGTCATTATAATTAATATAACTATAAAATAAATATGATATATAATAATTGAAATAATTAGTAGAAAAGGGGCTACTAATATTTAATGATGATGTTTATAAAAATATCTGAATTTTCTACATCCAGTGGTGATTTAAACCCTTTTAAGCATTGGACCAAATTGTATTATTATTGTTTTTTTTTAAATTAAATGGACTTGCTAGAGCGTTACATTTTAAGCACTTTTCCAATTTATTTCTATTATCACTGTTGCCTAGTTCTCTTGGTATCCTTTGTTAAGGAGTAATCCTAGGTGAGTTTGGGAGTATGCAAGTGTCTTTAGCCATCTGGCAGCAGTGTTTACAATATTGTTTATAGCAATTTTTTTATATAGTTGCAAACACTGCTGCCATAGAATTCTAAAGATACATACAGACTCCTGAGCTCCTATCCGCCTTCTTAGATTTACTCTTTAATAAAGGATACTAAAAGAACAAAGCAAATTTGGAAATAGAAGTAAATTGGAACGTTGTTTTCAAACCTGTCCTCAGGCCTCCCTAACAGGTCACATTTTGAGGATGTCTGAACTGGAGCACTGGTGAAATAATCAGCTGATTAGTAAACATGGTTATGTTACCTGCTATCATCCAAGGAAATCCTGAAAACCTGGACTTTTGGGAGCCTTGAGGATAGGTTTGAAAACCAGTGCTCTATTTGAATCAAGAATATTTAATTTTGACTTTACTGTCACTTTAAGAAAGATTGAAAAATGAAGCAGCATTATACATTCACAAACACTGTCACCATATAGAGTTTACTTCAGTATGCTCTTATGAAAAGGAGCTATGGTTAAAAAAGGATACCAAGAGAAGCAGGTAAATCTGATAATATAGATATTTTTTTTTTAATTACACACTATTTTTGAATCATGGAATGTCCCTTTAAAGAAAACAGTACTCTTGTTTTAACAAATAAACTATCCAACTTTAAATATAAATAAATAAAATGCCCTGTGATGTTTTATTATATTAGGTGGTGGAATACTTATGGCTGAAGCTATCATAAATGAAGACAGAAGTGGACCTGTTCACGCCCAAATGCTAGACCTTCTGATGTTGATTTTGACTGAAGGCAGAGAGAGGACTGCTAAAGAATACGCACAACTTCTTAATGCAGTTGGATTTAAAGATATCAGATTTAGAAGCAATGGAAATCTTAGTGAAGCCATTCTTGCAATAAAATAAAATATGGTTATTCATACCCACTTCTGACTGAAAAGCTTTGATTACCTTTAACATAGTCTGTAATAGAATAATGTGTTCTGTAAATCAGGAAACACCAAAATGCAGGCCAAGTCATAAATGTATTATTATTATTAACAGGTATTTGTAGAGCGCCAACAGATTCTGCAGCACTATAAACATAGTTGTATACAGGATAACATTTATAGGGCTCAAATGGGTAGAGGGTCCTGCCGGGAGTTGCACTGTTGTAGGCTCATAGGCTTACATTCTAAGGGGTTCAAGGGCAAAACAATGGAGTCTGGAAAGGTTAGTGTTAATTGTATGCATCCCTGAATATTAGAGTCTTTAGGGAGCGCTTGAAGCTGCTAAAACTAGGGGAGAGTCTTGTGGAGCGAGACAGGGAGTTCCACAAGATGGGGGCCAGTCTGGAGAAGTCCTGTAAACGGGAATGTGAGGAAGTAACAAGAGAGGAGGAGAGTAGGAGATTGTTAGCAGAGTGAAGGGGGAGGGAGAGTATCTGGAGACAAGGTCTAAAATGTAGGGGGGAGCAGTGTAGTTAAGGGCTGTAGAGTAACACAGGTAAAATAAATATCAATATTAGGTAATAAAATTACCCACACCAAGAGAGTTAGTGTCAAGCTACCTGTACCTGTGTAACAGTTAATGGTATATATGCAGTTAAAATCAAATATATGAGAAGCGCTCTATTTAATGGCTAAAGACACTGTATTGGCAATCTCATCAAATGATGAGCGGAGATTAATAGTTAAATAACTCTCTAGCAATATCCAATTTTTTATTTTTTTTACTCAGTATTACTGCAATAAATGGCCTTATGCCTTACAGAGCAGAAAACAAACAACACCGTGGGTTATCCTAGATAAAATATATACTAACTGCAATAAATGGCCTTATGCCTTACAGAGCAGAAAACAAACAACACCGTGGGTTATCCTAGATAAAATAGAAAGTTAAGGGCTGTGCATGTCAGAGTGAGGATTTTGTGTTTAATCCTGGAGGCAAGAGGAAGCCAGTGAAGGGATTGGCAGAGAGGTGCAGCAGATGAAGAGTGATGTGTAAGGAAGATGAGCCTGGCAGAGGCATTCATTATGGATTATAAAGGGGCTAGGCAGCAGCTAGGTAGACCAGAGAGGAGGGAGTTTCAGTAGTTGAGACGGGAAAGGATGAGAGGGTGGATTAAAATCTTAGTTGTGTCTTGTGTAAGGAAATGTCTAATTTTAGAGATTTTTTTAAGGTGGAAGCAGCAGGCTTTAGCCAAGGACTGAATGTGAGGAGTGAAGGAAAGTTCTGAGTCAAGTGTGACACGGGCTAGTGACACGGGTTAGTAAGGAAGGAGGTAGGTCTGGTGCAGAGAGGTAGATTTGGGTGTCAACGGCATACAAATTATACTGAAACCCGTGGGACTTTATTATGGAACCTAATGATGACGTGTAGCTTGAAAAGAGAAGGGGACCGAGGACAGAGTCTTGAGGTACCCCAACAGAAAGTGATAATGGGGCAGAGGATGCTCCGTAGAAGGCTATACTAAAGGTACAGTTACATAGATAGGAAGAGAACCACAAGAGAGCTGTGTTGCAGATGCCGAAGGATTAGAGAGTTTGGAGCAAAAGAGGGTGGTCAACAGTGTCAATGGCTGCAGACAGATCAAGGAGAATAAGCAGAGAGAAGTGGCCTTTGGATTTTGCTGTAAGTAGGTCATTGGTAACCTTGACAATTGCTGTCTCTGTGGAGTGATGGGGATGAAATCCAGATTGCAGTGGGTCAAGAAGAGACTTTAGTGTAAGGTAATGGGATAGACGTGCATATACTAGCTTTTTGAGGAGCTTTGAGGCAAGAGGGAGTAGGGAAATATGAAGGTAGTTGGATCGGGAGGTTGGATCGAGGTAAGGTTTTTTGAGGATAGGTGTGACCAGTGCATGTTTTAGAGATGAGGGAAATATACCAGTGCTGAGGGAGAGGTTGAAAATGTGCGTGAGTATGGGGGTGAGGGAAGAAGAGAGGGAGGGGAGTAGCTGTGTGGGGATGGGTTAGAGGGGACAGGTAGCAAGGTGGGAGGATAGTATAAGGGCAGAAACTTCTTCCTCAGTAACAGGGGCAAAAGAGCTAAATTTATGGGCATTTGGGTTTTGGATGATTGTGAGCTTTTGAGGGGGTGGGAGATTGGTAGTATGTTGAGAGCTGATTTCATTTTTGATGGAGTCAATTTTGTTATTGAAGTGGCTGGCAAAATCATGAGCTGAGAGAGAAGTTGTATTTGGAGGTGGGCGGAAAAGAGTATTGAACGTGGAAAACAGATGTTTTGGGTTAGAGGGAAGAGTAGAGATGAGATTAGAGAAGTATTGTTGCTTATAAAGATTAAGAGCAGAATAGTAGGAGTTCAGGATGAACTTGTAGCGAAGAAAGTCAGCTGAACTCCGAGATTTCCTCCAGTGTCGCTCAGCAGTACGGGAACATCTGCGTAGGTATGGTGTCAGATAGATTGGTCAGGGCAGGAAAAGGAGGTGATGGAAGAAAGGAGAGGTTCGAGAGAGCTAGCAAATTGTTGCTGATCTAATGACTTAGTGCTTCTGTGAAGTTTGGTGTGAGGGGTAGAGGAAGGGGGGGTTGTAGAGAGGGAAGTGATGTTGCAAGTTAGGAGATGATGGTCAGAAAGAGGAAAAGGGGAGTTTGGGAAATTTGAGATAGTGCATCGATAGCTGAAAATCAGATCAAGAGAGTGACCATCTTTGTGAGTGGGAGAGTCAGTCCATTGTGATAGGCCAAAAGAGGAAGTGAGTTGCAGAAGTTGTTTTGCAGAGGAGGCAGTGGGATTGTCAAAAGGGTTGTTGAAGTCGCCAAGAATGAGGGCAGGGGTGTCTGAGGAAAGGAAATAAGGAAGCAAGTTGAGGAGCCGGGGGGGGGGGTCGGTATATGACTGCAACATGTATAGACAGGGCAGAGCATAAACAAATCATGTGTGCTTCAAATGAAGAAAATGGGGAAGAGAAGGGCTGTATTTGTTGAAAGGTGCAACGAGAGGAAAGTAAAATACCAACACCACCTCCTTGTCTACTGCCAGACCTAGGAGTGTGGCTGAAATGGAGAACCCCATGTGACAGTAAAGCAGTGGATGTTGTGCCTGAAGTAAAGAGCCAGGTTTCTGTAAGAGCCATAAATGGAAGTATAGGTCGGGAGGGGAGGCACATTACATCTACGAAACACTAGACTAGATTTCTCTTCTCAAACATTTTTTAGTGTATCTTGTGGATTTTTGGCTGCTGATCACGAAAATCTACTTTAAATTAACCCATCACATGCGATTTTATTGATAGCTTCTATTTTTGCTATTTCTTTTCATATTTTAAGTCTAGAGCATTGAACTACATTCAGCTGATTGATAAACTTTTTACAGCATACAAAACCATAAAGTGGAAGATGTCACCGACAAACATGGTGAAAAGTTTCACCAGGACATTGCCACAATGGGAAAATGGTATTAGGGCAAATGGAATCCATCAATGCTGGCTGAGTATTAGACACTGCAACAAGATGCACCGGACACTGAGAAAAAACATCAGCAGCAAAACACTTTTATCCCTATTGAACTTACGCAGCTTGGCAATTAAAAAAAAGGTTATAGTCAATAAAACTTAATTTCATGTTGCTCAAAAGTTGTATGTGATACAGTAAATCTGAAATTATATTTGTGTTCACTATCATAATCACCAAAAAATATATATCCGAAAGTAAAACATTTGAAAATAATTATTGTACAGTGAAATCTATAACTATACACACATTTAATTAACAATAATATGGGGTCCATTTAACAATCCCAGACATCTCCACCCCTGTCCACTCAGAATCATGGCTACTGCTGCTCACATTTATCATTACACAAGCCACTATTTGAGCAAAGCCGCTCCCTGCTTGCACATGGCCAATTATGCAGGGGCTGTCAATCTCTCCAGTTGGAGAAGTCCAGGGGATTGGGAAATGCCATTTATTATTTGGTGTAGCAGGTTAAAGGGACATAATACTCATATGCTAAATCACTTGAAACTGATGCAGTATAACTGTAAAATGTTGATAGGAAAATATCACCTGAGCATCTCTATGTAAAAAAGGAAGATATTTTACCTCACAATCTCCTCAGCTCAGCAGAGTAATTTCTGTGTAAAAAGTTATACTCAGCTGCTCCCAGCTGCAGGTAAAAAAAAAAAAAATGAAGACATGAACTGCAGCCAATCAGCATCAGCAGTGCTGAGGTCATGAAGTCTTTTACTGTGATCTCATGAGATTTGACTTAACTCTCATGAGATTTCATAGTAAGCTTCCTTTAACCTGAATAGTGAAATAACATGAGAGTGCACGAGGCTCATCCCTTCAGCTGTCCCAGGAGAGACATACTAATATGCTGCTTAGAAATCCTTTACAATGGGATGTGGCTACTGAGGAACTTTTGAGGTAAAATATCTTTCTTTTTTTACATAGAGATGTTCAGGTGATATTTTCTAGTCAGCTTTTTACAGCTATACTGCATCACTTTCAAGTGTTTAAACATTTGGGTATTATGTCCCTTTAAGAAGCAGCAGTCTGATGCAAGCGTGCAGCAAAAGTCGCTCCAAAGCTCCATATTCTTAAATAGAGCCCTATATATTCAAATGTGGTAAAAATATGGAACTTTTTTTGGAAACTAATGTCTGGTTGAAAAAAGAAAAACACTGCAACATTTTAACATGCAAATTGTGGACTTAATGAAGACTTGCACCCACTCCTCATCACAGCAGCTTTTCACTCTCCATTATAATCAATTGTGCTGCATCACATGAGAGCCTTTAAACCATACTAAACACAGAATAAAAAAAGCAACTCTATAAAGCATCTGCTTTAACAAATAAAACACTGAAAAAAATAAAGAGAGCTCTGAAATAAATGGATTCAAGCACAAGATGAAATACTTCCATTGGCTACTAGAGTCTGCGTGTTTAAATTAGGTTTAGGTGAAATACTTTGACTATGCCTCTAGAACACCCTGGAATGCCCATGATCAGCATTTACATCTCGTTTCAGAGATGCTGTTGATTCTATAAAGCAAAACTACTTTACAATAATAAAATAGACATGGGAATATTTTACAAAGAGAAAAATTTACTTAACAAGTTTTGCAAGTGTTGCTGTTATAATTATTGTTTTTCCACATATTCACATATGATTTATGAGATGTTAATTACAGGAGCATGCACTAATAAGGCTGTGAAACAATATATGTGAAGCAATGCTCAGTTACTATCGAAAATGATCTTGCCTTTACAATGAGGCCCTTCTAGAACCTCATGAGTATCTATTAATCTAGGCAAGTGATTTAGTTAACTGGGCGAAAGCTGGTGTTTTATGTTCACTCAATACATGTCCCTTTATACGACTAGAGTATACCCCTGATGTAGAGTATAGTGCCCAATGATAACAATCGTAGTGTAATGTAAGGGAGTCCATAATTATCTCCCCGCTGGGATCAATGTAAGATAAAGCCAATGTTTTAGGCTGTTACAACACTGTTTCAGTCAGTAAACCATAAACTAGTCCTGGTCCGCAGAGAGTGAGGATCCAACTGGGGATACAATTATACATCTTATTATCGCCCCAGTAATGAAAACACTGTAGGCTATGTTTTATTAAACATTCCTTATAAGTGTACACATTAACAGTCTCACCTCTCCTCCTCAGAACTTAGGGGCTGAATTATTAAGCACTGTGTGGTGCCTAATACATCTGTTTCTGTGCGAGCCTTCAGACTCACCGAAAACAGCAGTTAAGAAGCAGCGGTCTTAAGAACGCTGCTCCTTAACTGGTCTGCCGCCTCTGAGCGGTGGACAGCAATCAACTCGATCAGATACGATAGGGTTGATTAGCAGGCCCTGGTAGGTGCCGATTGTCCACTAATCTGCAGGGGGCGGCATTGCACAAGCAGTTCACCAGAACTGCTTGTGCAATGATAAATGTCGACAGGTATGCATTCAGCGATGTCTGACGGACATGATCCGCTGAGTGGATCATATTGGACAGACATATGATAAATCGGCCCTATAGAATGGTCTCTCTGCTTTCTCACAGTTGCAATCCTTCTTGTCTCAATAATCCCAGCGTTGCCGTTCACCTATACTCCACCCGGTGTCAGGCAAAATGTAGACAAAGGGAATAACGTAATCCAGGGAGTCGTGAGTATTACAAAGTAATCCTTTATTTGGTCTGCATTAAAATACGCATTTCCAGACAAAGCTGATTCACAGATCCTAAGCACCCAGATGGTGCCGACAGCATCACAGGTCCCCTTATACCTCACAATCACCTAGATTACGAGATTTGCGTTACGGCTTTTAACGCTGACAAATTGGCCATTACGCTTGAATATACCGCAAGCATTTTTTGCCTGTAACGCAACATCAATTCCGCACTCAAAAAAATTATGTTTGATTGTGGGATTTTCATAGAGCTGGTATTACAGGTTGTGCGGTCCGGCTAAAATACTTGCGTTACAGCCTATAACGACACAATCCATACCGCCATCTGATACCAGCAGTTATGGATTTAAATGTTTCACAAAACGCATAACTAAAATGTTATAAAGTACACTAACACCCATAAATGACCTATTATTAAATGACCTGCATCACAAACATTATTCAAAACATATTAACCCCTAATCTGCCACCCACACACATCGTGACGATTAAATACATTTATTAACCCCTAATCTGCTGCCTACCCACATCGCCAACACTATTTAAATATATTAATCCCTAATCCGTTGCACCCCGACATCGCCAACGCTAAATAAAAGTTATTAATCCCTAAACCGTCACTCCCCAACATCGCCACCATTAAATAAAATTATTAACCCCTAAACCTCCAGCCTCCCACAGCGCCATCACTAAATAAACCTATTAACCCCTAAACCTCCGGTCCCCCACATTGCAAA
Organism: Bombina bombina; assembly: GCF_027579735.1. Lineage (NCBI taxonomy): Eukaryota > Metazoa > Chordata > Amphibia > Anura > Bombinatoridae > Bombina > Bombina bombina. The sequence continues at coordinate 323,877,962 of NC_069501.1, read as the reverse complement.
ACACTAAATTAAACTATTAAACCCTAAACCTAACACCCCCTAACTTTAAATTAAAATTACAATATAACTATATTTAAATAAATAAAAACTTACCTGTGAAATAAAAATAAACCTTACATTAAAATTAACCTTTACACATCTAATAAAATAAAAAAAAATACCAATTAAAAATACTAAATTACAAATTTAAAAAAACTAATGCTACGAAAAAATGAAAAAAATCTAACATTACAAAAATTTTTACAAAATTATAAAAAATAAAAACAATTACACCTAATCTAATAGCCCTAAACCCCCCCAAATAAAAACACCCCCTAGCCTACAATAAACTACCAATAGCCCTTAAAAAGGCCTTTTGTAGGGCATTGCCCTAAGTTAAACAGCTCTTTTACCTGTAAAAAAATACAAAGTCTCCCAAACAGTAAAACCCACCACCCAACCAACCCCTCAAAATAAAAAATCTAACTCTAAAAAAACCTAAGCTTCCCATTACCCCTAAAGTGGCATTTGTATGAGCATTTCCCTTAAAAGGGCATTCAGCTTTTTTACTGCCCTTAAAAGGGCATTCAGCTCTTTTACAATTGCCCAAAGTCCTAATCTAAAAAACAAAACAAAACTAACACTAACCCATAAATCCGGACATCCATTTTCATCCAGGCGGCGAGAAGTCTTCATCCAGGCAGCGACACCTTCATCCATCCCGGGAGCATATTCTATCTTCATCCTGGTGCTGCGGAACGGAGCTATCCTGGAAGCCGATGCCATCCTGCGCGGAGCATCCTCTTCATACGGTCACCGCTGTACACAGAAGGTTCAATGCAAGGTATCCGTTTCAAAATGGCTTACCTTGCATTCCTATTGGCTGATTTGATACTGAAATCATATTGGCTGTTCAAGTTAGCCAATAGGATTTCAGTAGCTCTTATCGTATTGGCTGTTTTGAACAGACAATAGGATTTCAGAAGCTCTCATCTTATTGGCTGATTTGAATTTGAAGAATCAAATCAGCCAATAGGCATGCAAGGTACGCCATTTTGAAACGGTTACCTTGCATTGAAGCTTCAGTGTACGGCGGTGACCGTATGAAGAGGACGCTCCACACTGGATGGCATCGGCTTCCAGGATAGCTCCACTCTGCGCCGCCGGGATGAAGATAAAAGACGCCCCCGGGATAGATGAAGGTGTCACCGCATGGATGAAGACTTCTCGCGCCTGGATGAAAACGGATGTCCGGACTTTAGAAACTGTTAGTAGATTTTATGGGGTTAGTGGGTTTTTTGGGGTGGTTTTTTTTTTTAGATTAGGGCGTTGGACAATTGTAGAAGAGCTGAATGCACGTTTAAGGTCAATGCCCATACAAATGCCTCTTTAGGGGCAATGGGTAGCTTAGGTTTTTTTTAGAATTAGGTTTTTTATTTTGGGGGGTTGGTTGGGTGGTGTGTTTTACTGTTGGGGGACTTTGTATTTTTTACAGGTAAAAGGGATGTTTAACTTAGGGCAAAGCCCTACAAAAGTCCCTTTTAAGGGCTAATGGCAGTTTATTGTAGGCTAGGGGGTGTTTTTATTTTGGGGAGCTTTTTTATTTTTTTAGGGCTATTAGATTAGGTGTAATTGTTTTTATTTTTGATAGTTTCTTTTATAATTTTTTTGTAAATGTAGTGTTTTTTATTTTTCGTAATTTTAGTGTTTATTATTTTTTGTAATGTTAGATTTTTTAGGATTATTATTTTTTTTTATTTGTAATTTAGTATTTTTAATTGGTAGTTTTTTTTATTTTATTAGAATAGTAAGGTTAGGTTAATTTATAGTTTAATGTTAGGTTTATTTTTATTTCACAGGTAAGTTTTCATTTATTTAAATATAGTTATATTGTAATTTTAATTTAAAGTTAGGGAGGGGGTTAATAGTTTAATTTAGTATTTACGATGTGGGGTGCTGGAGGTTTAGGGGTTAATAGATTTATTTAGTGACGGCGATGTGAGAAGTCGGAGGTTTAGGGGTTAATGATTTTATTTAGTGGCAGCGTTGTCAGGGAGCAGCGGTTTAGGGGTTAATAACTTTATTTAGTGTTGGCGATGTCAGGGCGGCAGATTAGGGGTATTTAGACTTGGGGTTTATATTAGGGTGTTAGGTTTAATTGTAACTTTCTTTCCACCATAGACATCAATGGGGTTGCGTTATAGCGATCGCCATTCCGCACTTCAGGTGTTAGTTTTTTTTCTAACACTCTCTCCCCATTGATGTCTATGCTTAACGCACAGCACAAGGAGGCTTTTCAGTAACTCGTAATGGCAGCACTATGGAGAGTGAAATAACACAATTTTTTCACACCCTGTTTAGCTCAAAACTCGTAATCTAGGCGACAGTTCTCAAGGAAAGTAAAAATCCTTTTGTAAGAAAATAACAAAAGCAATGCATAGATGATACCTAACTAATAATAGTGGACATAATTGTATGTTTTAAGGTGCAGAGGTCCCCGGGTCAGGCATTCTGATGTACAAATGAAGCCAAGTTACATTTATATGCAGGGTAAAGTATATGTATTTAACAATTACATATGTAAAACATGAACATTTGTTGTGTTGTAGTTGTAAGGTCAAAGCTTTGGAAAAGTTTCACAGTTATGTCTGTCTCCACTGGGTGGGAGGAATTCTACCAGTTATAAATAAATAAATAATTCTGAGTGAATGTTTTTGTTTTGTTTTTTTAAATAATTTTTATTGAGGTAAATATATAGACATCACTACATTCATAAGGTAAAGTACACTGCGAGCAAACATTACATATTTTTCAGGGTTGTACATTCTCAATATGCATCTGACATAAAAGCAGAGTATCACAGTATCAACAACCCAGTACACCCCCCTTGGTATCTCAGGCACATTATACAGTGTTTAGGTAAATCTACCAAGTGAGATACATTATACTATACCAAGTTGAAGTATAACCCTCTAAAAACATTATAGGGCAAGAGCCCTTGAAATGTAAGTAGCAATGCCTATTATACACACAAGATAACATATAACATAGTACCTCAGTTTTTTCTTTTTCAACTGGTTTAACCTGACGTACATCCTCCACAAAGTACGAAGTCACTTACGGACTTCCCTTCCCTTTAATAATATTCAGTCGGAGGAAGACTCCATAGACCCCTACTTGACCTTCAATGAAATAAATCATTAACATATACTCTCCACAGGTAAGCAGCACTAGAGCGAGTAAAAGGTATGAGCTTCAGGGGGAAGCACCCTTTAACAGGCTAACAAAAGCTCTATAGGAAGTACTGCGCTCGCCCCCTGTGGAGCACTTACAGGTCCATGGTAAAAAACTACATAAGTGGGCCATTATAAACATAGGAAGAATAAGGGTGGGCAGAGACTTCTCAAAACTGCCCTTAGAAATTACCTTAGTAGGGGGGGGAACTAATGTTATGTGTGACCTGCTCCTTCGATATATAAATGTTCTCTGTGTGTATTATAAGAACTATAGAACTATATACATATAATCAAATACAGGGGGTATAAGCAGATAACCAGGTATAGGTCAGCCCTAGGGTACAAAAATTCAAAATGTTAGAGTTAGATACATGCACAACTGACACAGGTATAGGGAAATTTAACTTATCCCTTGCTCTAGCAAGGTTGGTTATGTAGTGCACCTCATTAATCTAGAAGGCAGACAATAATTTATAAGCTATTTATACATAGAGTAGAATAGGTACTTCATAAAGCAGGCATCCCCGTGTATAGAAGATCTGCCCTGGAGAATATAACTGCCCAAGACTAGCCTGGGAATGACAAACAATCAATTGGATATATAACACATGTCTAAGAGAATGTTTAGAGTATATAGATATGATGCTTCTCCAGGGGAAAATATTGTATATTGTAACATGTACAGAAACACATTTCAAACTTATAGTTCTGGCCCTAGGGCCATCAAAGATACCCATAACGATCTGCAAAGAAAGGAGATGCTGCCATTCTACTAGGTATGGCTGCTTATATATTTAGTATGAGGGTGCAGATGGAAGTTATGGGCACATTCTTAACTGTTGCTTAATATACTTATTGGTCCATGGCCCCTGGTACACAATTCAAAGTCAGTGGAGCAGTTAGAGAACATACATGGGCTTACGTGGCTTGTACCTCTAAAAGTATTCAGCGAGTCACAAACGGAGCCCAGCTCTCAGATGCTAAGGTAAAAAGTCTGACTGAGCGATGCCCATAGCACATTTGCCCCTGTAACTTAGCCTTCACCTCTACGCCAGGACAGCATACCATCCTCTGTAGGCTGCAGGATGCGCAGCATCATATCCTCACGCGCCCGGGAGTCGGCCGCACTCCCCAGCGCCATCAGCCAAACTTCATGCCTAGAGTCAACCCGGAGGCATACGGTCCTGTTCCCGGTAGTATGCGGGAGATAGGGGCTATTGTTCCCTTCTTCATGTGGAGTGGGGCTAAACTGGAATGCCGCTTTAGGCAGGATAAGCTCATTTTGTGGGAATCTATCCTCCACTTCCGGCTCCTCAGCTTTGCTCTGCGCCCAGTCAGTGGGTCTTCTATGTGTCGTCATCTCTGGCGCGAAATCGGCAATTGGCTCTCTCGTGGGCTGCAAAATTAGAACCAGTCTATCGATCCTGCTGCACAGATTCCGTTCAAGCTCTTCCATTTTTGCTTGAAAATAAAAGCACAGCTCCTCCATGATTTATGGCCAAAGGCACACTGAATAGCTCAGGTTCTTAATGCTGTAGTAAACAAGCTGCCTCTGAATATTTTGCCACCTGCTGCAGGGCCTCCAGTTCCCTGCCAGCTCCTTGCTTGGTGCCAGATACACCCCCAATCCACTAAAATACTGCGGAGAGGTTATATGCCCATATATAAGGGTAGTTTTAACACCTAAAATCCGATTATATAGTTTAAAATGTACGGAGCTCACACCTGAGTGAATGTTTTAATATCTAGAAATTAGATTTGGCATGCCATTAAGAAATATGAGTTCATTAAGACATTGGTCAGGTTCCTCTATTAATTGAAAGAATCCCTTGGCTTTATGAACTCATATGGCAAATCTAATAATTCCTAGATATTAAAACATTCATTCAGAACTATTTAGTTATATACATATACTAAGTAGAGACAAACAACCTCTTCACATATAATTTACAACATCCTACACTCTTTACACATAAGTTACAACATCCTGCACTCTTTACACATAAGTTACAGCATCATCCTGCACTGTTTACACATTAGTTACAGCATCCTCCTGCACTCTTTACACATAAGTTACATCCTCCTGCACTCTTTACACATAAGTTACAGCATCATCCTACACTCTTTACACATAAGTTACAGCATCATCCTGCACTGTTTACACATTAGTTACAGCATCATCCTGCACTGTTTACACATTAGTTACAGCATCATCCTGCACTCTTTACACATAAGTTACAGCATCATCCTACACTCTTTACACATAAGTTACAGCATCATCCTACACTCTTTACACATTAGTTACAGCATCATCCAGCACTCTTTACACATAAGTTACAGCATCATCCTACACTCTTTACACATAAGTTACAGCATCATCCTGCACTGTTTACACATAAGTTACAGCATCATCCTGCACTCTTTACACATAAGTTACAGCATCATCCTACACTCTTTACACATAAGTTACAACATCATCTTGCACTGTTTACACATAAGTTACAGCATCATCCTGCACTCTTTACACATAAGTTACATCATCCTGCACTCTTTACACATAAGTTACAGCATCATCCTACACTCTTTACACATAAGTTACAGCATCATCCTGCACTGTTTACACATAACTTACAGCATCATCCTGCACTCTTTACACATAAGTTACAGCATCGTCCTACACTCTTTACACATAAGTTACAGCATCGTCCTACACTCTTTACACATAAGTTACAGCATCATCCTGCACTGTTTACACATAAGTTACAGCATCATCCTGCACTCTTTACACATAAGTTACAGCATCGTCCTACACTCTTTACACATAAGTTACAGCATCATCCTGAACTGTTTACACAAAAGTTACAGCATCATCCTGCACTCTTTACACATAAGTTACAACATCCTGCACTCTTTACACATAGTTACAACACCATCCTGCACTGCTTACACATAAGTTACAGCATCATCCTGCACTCTTTACACATAAGTTACAACATCATCCTGCACTGTTTACACATAAGTTACAGCATCAACCTGCACTCTTTACACATAAGTTACAGCATCATCCTGAACTGTTTACACAAAAGTTACAGCATCATCCTGCACTCTTTACACATAAGTTACAACATCCTGCACTCTTTACACATAAGTTACAACACCATCCTGCACTGCTTACACATAAGTTACAGCATCATCCTGCACTCTTTACACATAAGTTACAACACCATCCTGCACTGCTTACACATAAGTTACAGCATCATCCTGCACTCTTTACACATAAGTTACAACATCATCCTGCACTCTTTACACATAAGTTACAACATCATCCTGCACTGTTTACACATAAGTTACAGCATCAACCTGCACTCTTTACACATAAGTTACATCATTCTGCACTCTTGACACATAAGTTACATCATCCTGCACTCTACACATAAATTACAACATCATTCTGCACCCTGTTTCTTTGTTTACGACTCTATTATGCATATATAAGTAATCATGACCAGGAATCACAAATATCTTCACACATCCCTTTAAAACTTTTTCCAAAGGTTTGACCATACAACAAAAAAATTGTTAATGCTTTACATATGTCATTTTTAATGACATTTACCTTATCCTGTATACTGTATATAAATATATAAACACAGAGTGTTATTTGTACATCAGAAAGCTTGATGAAGGGACCTCAGTGTTCTGAAAGATTGCAATTGTATCCACTATTCGTTAGCAATTGAGGGTATCATCTGTACATTACTTTTGTTTTTTTCTTACAAAAGGATTTTTACTTTATTTGAATACACTGGCTAACACGGTACTACCCTTTTCCTGTATTAACAGTGTTCTCACAAAGGGTTTAATATGTCATTTCAAGTTAATTCCGCTAGAAGTAAGCTTTTTGAGCGCATTGGGTTACACTCGTATTACAAGTTGAAAATAAAACATTTTCGCTCACGGGCTAACCCTATGCGCGCAAAAAATGAAAAAGTTAGAATATCGCAAACGTGTTACCGTATTCTCCCATAAAAGCCAATAAAAAAAAAAAAGTGGAAAAAACACTCTACTCCAGTGCTAACCTGACATGAAAATATTACAATTTCACATTCCAATGTTCTCTAAATAGCAGAAAATTTTCTATTTATTCATAAATACACATTTCCATATATATATGATTGCTGTAGAGATTTGCACTCACACCTCACAAGACATCTGCCAGCGTGTCAGGAAAAAAATAGGTATATTGCAAAAGTAATAACATCCACACTCACTGGACTTCCAATAAAAAAAGACTTTAGGTGACGTTTCATAGCACTGTGGCCCCTTCTTCAGACCAACTCAAAACAAGTGAAACAACAAACATTTTATAGCCATATATCCCACCCCCACAAGCACCAATATGTGCCAAAATTATTGTCATAGCAATAAAGAAAAAAAAAAAACAATTCAATATCAACAGTCATACAGCTCCATGTGATAAAACCGGGTTATAAAGCAATCATATAAAGTGTATATGTATACATAAATAAAACATAAAACATATATAACCTATATACTATCATCAATTAGTAGAATCCTTGTGCTATATTCCTTAGCATTCAATCATAAAAATCAGAATTTATATACAAGCATAACTGTCGTAATAGTGTGTCCAAAAACTGTAAGGAATAAAACAGAAATTATTGAATATGCCAATGTATATAGCTTAGTCAAGATAAGAAATATGAAAGTAAAATTATAAAAGTTAATGAAAATGCTACATAGATTTTGACTACTAAATGTCAAACTTATTGACAATCCTGTACAAAAATTAACCGGTGCAATTAAAATTAAACATGTACTTGTATTTATTGTAATTATATAATTTTTCTCAGAAAAAGAATATATATTTTCTAATTATGACGCTACAATAGAGTAGAAATTTAGGGAAGACATTTAATGACACTTTAAAACCTGTTTCCAATATTATTTGTTGTGGGGGATACAAATCATTGCTGCATTTATATTATAATTGGCATTAACCACCACAATATGCCGTAAATTCATTTTCCACTCCACTAACAGAATGTCAAAATGCAATTACCTTATATGTCCATAAACTTTGAGAATTCCTCATCACAACTAATGACTACCCCTGGCAAACACCTACCTCCTAAGGCTACCAAAATGACTACCACAGCAAACATCTTACCCATAAGGCATTTGCCCCTTTGGGGTCATACCTGCTGCAAACATTAACATATTTAAGGGTTCCCTCTTTTTTAACACTTCTTCAACATAATGTATGATACAGCAAAATATGTCTTAATTTAAAAAACCCTCACCAAATTAACCCTTAACTACCTGTAATGACCTACTTTCCAGAAACATAACCCCTAATGCTATCCACCTTTAAATACACTCTAAAACAATAATCTGACATTTTTGAAGACTATCTTCTGATGTGACTATGGTCACTTAAAAAAAAAAAAAACACAGAAAGGATTTCTTTCCATATGGCCCCATTACCAGCTAGACCTCAGTACTTTGACCCCCACATAGCACACTATCATTCAGATCCTTAATCATTGTTTCTGTTCTTTCATCATCATTTTGATGCCTCTGACAATATCACCCCTCAAGCACTGAATTATCTGCAAAGAAAACAAAATGTTGTTATTTGCATAGTTAATCTTCTAATATTGTATTGAAAAAAGTACACAATAAAAGACAAAAATGGCAATATCAACAATTTAAAATAACAGTACTAAAATTTTCCTTTCCTGGGGGTCTATTTATGAAGCAGCGGATGCTGCCTCAGACCCACTCCGCTTCAGTTCCGGCTGAAGCGGTAGTTAAGAAGCAGTGGTCCTAAGACCGCTGCTCTTTAACTCGTCCGCCACCTCTGAGGTGGTGGACAGCAATCCGCCTTATTGAATACAATCGGGCTGATTGACACCCCCTGCAAGTAGCCGATTGGCCGTGAATCTGCAGGGGGTGGTATTGCACCAGCAGTTCACAAGAACTGCTGGTGCAATGATAAATGCTGATATAGCGGATCATGTCCGTCCGCACATTAAAAAATGGACCCCCTGGGGTGGAATTTTTATTTTTTTATTTTTTTGCAACCCATTAAAAACTTGATGTATCCTTCATTTTAGGGGGGCTTTAGAATGTAAGCATATGAGTCTAGCTGTTTGGTAGGTCACCTTCATGAGAGCTGGTTTACAACAGTGCAACTCTTGGCAGGGCCCTCTAAATGCTAACTTTACATATTACACCATTGTTTATAGCTCTGCAGAATTTGTTGGCGCTCTATAAATAGACATGGATATGCTATTGGAGTTCACTTCCTCCTTTCAAACAACCAACTGGAACAGCAGAAGATAATTACAAGAACTGAGATGGAACAATTTAAAAAACAGATGATAAAGGGGAAGGGATCAACTATCCTTGAAAAAGCCATGATATACGAGGAAACATATGTTGGAGCTGCAGGAAGGCTCTTCACTGTGAAGGGGTAACCGCCAGTTGTGAACCGACAACACTGGCTAAAATACATTGTGGACAGAGGAAGTGTAAGAAAGACTTTCTGTCATATTGCTGTTAACCAGGTTCTGTGTATCCTGAGTGATTTAACTTGTACGTTTTAATATGGATTAATTAAGAATACATTTTAAGAAGGGATCCTTTCATCCGGTGGATTTTTTTGATGTGTGCACAATACCTACAGCTAAAATGGCTATATTAAAGGGACAGTCTACACCAGAATGTTTACTGTTTAAAATATAGATAATCCCTTTATTACCTATTCCCCAGTTTTGCATAAATAACAGTTATATTAAAGGGACAAGAAACCCCAAAATTTTCTTTTTATGATTCAGATAGAGAATACAATATACACTAAGGCCTAGATTTAGAGTTTGGCGGTAGCCGTCAAAACCAGCGTTAGAGGCTCCTAACGCTGGTTTTAGGCTACCGCCGGTATTTGGAGTCAGTCAGGAAAGGGTCTAACGCTCACTTTGCAGCCGCGACTTTTCCATACCGCAGATCCCCTTACGTCAATTGCGTATCCTATCTTTTCAATGGGATCTTTCTAACTCCGGTATTTAGAGTCGTGGCTAAAGTGAGCGTTAGAAATCTAAGAACAAAACTCCAGCCGCAGAAAAAAGTCAGTAGTTAAGAGCTTTCTGGGCTAACGCCGGTTTATAAAGCTCTTAACTACTGTGCTCTAAAGTACACTAACACCCATAAACTACCTATGCACCCCTAAACCGAGGTCCCCCCACATCGCCGCCACTCGATTAAATTGTTTTAACCCCTAATCTGCCGACCGCCACCTACGTTATACTTATGTACCCCTAATCTGCTGCCCCTAACACCGCCGACCCCTATATTATATTTATTAACTCTTAATCTGCCCCCCACAACGTCGTCGCCAGCTACCTACAATAATTAACCCCTAATCTGCCGACTGCAAAGCGCCGCAACCTACATTATAGCTATGTACCCCTAATCTGCTGCCCCTAACACCCCCGACCCCTATATTATATTTATTAACCCCTAATCTGCCCCCCTCAACGTCGCCTCCACCTGCCTACACTTATTAACCCCTAATCTGCCGAGCGGATCTCACCGCTACTATAATAAAGTTATTAACCCCTAATCCGCCTCACTCCCGCCTCAATAACCCTATAATAAATAGTATTAACCCCTAATCTGCCCTCCCTAACATCGCCGACACCTAACTTCAATTATTAACCCCTAATCTGCCGACCGAATCTCGCTGCTACTGTAATAAATGGATTAACCCCTAAGCTAAATCTAACCCTAACACTAACACCCCCCTAAGTTAAATATAATTTAAATCTAACGAAATAAATTAACTCTTATTAAATAAATTATTCCTATTTAAAGCTAAATACTTACCTGTAAAATAAACCCTAATATAGCTACAATATAAATTATAATTATATTATAGCTATTTTAGGATTAATATTTATTTTACAGGCAACTTGGTAATTATTTTAACCAGTTACAATAGCTATTAAATAGTTAATAACTATTTAATAGTTACCTAGTTAAAATAATTACAAAATTACCTGTAAAATAAATCCTAACCTAAGTTACAATTAAACCTAACACTACACTATCAATAAATTAATTAAATACAATTCCTACAAATAAATACAATGAAATAAACTAAAGTACAAAAAATAAAAAAGAACTAAGTTACAAAAAATAAAAAAATATTTACAAACATTAGAAAAATATTACAACAATTTAAAACTAATTACACCTACTCTAAGCCCCCTAATAAAATAACAAAGCCCCCCAAAATAAAAAAATGCCCTACCCTATTCTAAATTAAAAAAGTTCAAAGCTCTTTTACCTTACCAGCCCTGAACAGGGCGCTTTGCGGGGCATGCCCCAAAGAATTCAGCTCTTTTGCCTGTAAAAAAAACACATACAATATCCCCCCCAACATTACAACCCACCACCCACATACCCCTAATCTAACCCAAACCCCCCTTAAATAAACCTAACACTAAGCCCCTGAAGATCTTCCTACCTTATCTTCACCATACCAGGTTCACCAATCGATCCTCGGAAGTCTTGATCCAAGCCTCGGAAGTGTTGATCCAAGCCCAAGCGGGGGGCTGAAGAGTGACGTCCATCCTCGGGCTGAAGTCTGGATCCAAGCGGCGAATGAAGAAATCCATCATCGGGCTGAAGTCGGAAGTCCATCATCGGGATGAAGTCTTCTATCAAGCAGCATCTTCAATCTTCTTTCTTCCGGAGCCATCATCTTCCAGCCGACGCGGAACATCCTCTTCTCCCGATGCCTAATCGCCGAATGACGGTTCCTTTAAATGACGTCATCCAAAATGGCGTCCGTCGAATTCCGACGTAGGAAAATTCTGATTGGCTGATGGAATCAGCCAATCAGATTGAAGTTCAATCCGATTGGCTGATCCGATCAGCCAATCAGATTGAGCTCGCATTCTATTCGCTGTTCCGATCAGCCAATAGAATGCGAGCTCAATCTGATTGGCTGATTCCATCAGCCAATCATAATTTTCATACCTTAATTCCGATTGGCTGATAGAATCCTATCAGCCAATCGGAATTCAACGGACGCCATCTTGGATGACGTCATTTAAAGGAACCGTCATTCGGCGAGTAGGCGTCGGGAGAAGAGGATGTTCCACGTCGGCTGGAAGATGATGGCTCCGGAAGAAAGAAGAATGAAGATGCTGCTTGATAGAAGACTTCATCCCGATGATGGACTTCCGACTTCAGCCCGATGATGGAGTTCTTCAGTCGCCGCTTGGATCCAGACTTCAGCCCGAGGATGAACGTCACTCTTCAGCCCCCCGCTTGGGCTTGGATCAACACTTCCGAGGCTTGGATCAAGACTTCCGAGGACCGATCGGTGAACCTGGTATGGTGAAGATAAGGTAGGTTTATTTAAGGGGGGTTTGAGTTAGATTAGGGGTATGTGGGTTGTAATGTTGGGGGGGGTATTGTATGTGTTTTTTTTACAGGCAAAAGAGCTGAATTCTTTGGGGCATGCCCCGCAAAGGGCCCTGTTCAGGGCTGGTAAGGTAAAAGAGCTTTGAACTTTTTTAATTTAGAATAGGGTAGGGCATTTTTTATTTTGGGGGGCTTTGTTATTTTATTAGGGGGCTTAGAGTAGGTGTAATTAGTTTAAAATTGTTGTAATATTTTTCTGATGTTTGTAAATATTTTTTAATTTTTTGTAACTTAGTTCTTTTTTATTTTTTGTACTTTAGTTAGTTTATTTCATTGTATTTATTTGTAGATATTGTATTTAATTAATTTATTGATAGTGTAGTGTTAGGTTTAATTGTAGGTAATTGTAGGTATTTTATTTAATTAATTTATTGATAGTGTAGTGTTAGGTTTAATTGTAACTTAGGTTAGGATTTATTTTACAGGTAATTTTTTTAACTATTTTAGCTATTAAATAGTTCTTAACTATTTAATAGCTATTGTACCTGGTTAAAATAAATACAAAGTTGCCTGTAAAATAAATATAAATCCTAAAATAGCTATAATATAATTATTATTTATATTGTAACTATATTAGGATTTATTTTACAGGTAAGTATTTAGCTTTAAATAGGAATAATTTATTTAATAAGAGTTAATTAATTTCGTTAGATTTAAATTATATTTAATTTAGGGGGGTGTTAGTGTTAGGGTTAGACTTAGCTTTAGGGGTTAATACATTTATTAGAATAGCGGTGAGCTCCAGTCGGCAGATTAGGGGTTAATGTTTGAAGTTAGGTGTCGGCGATGTTAGGGAGGACAGATTAGGGGTTAATACTATTTATTATAGGGTTAGTGAGGCGGATTAGGGGTTAATAACTTTATTATAATAGCGGTTCGGTCCGCTCGGCAGATTAGGGGTTAATAAGTGTAGGCAGGTGGAGGTGACGTTGTGGGGGGCAGATTAGGGGTTAATAAATATAATATAGGGGTCGGCGGTGTTAGGGGCAGCAGATTAGGGGTACATAGGGATAATGTAAGTAGCGGCGGTTTACGGAGCGGCAGATTAGGGGTTAATAATAATATGCAGGGGTCAGCGATAGCGGGGGCGGCAGAATGGGGTTAATAAGTGTAAGGTTAGGGGTGTTTAGACTCGGGGTACATGTTAGGGTGTTAGGTGCGGACGTAGGAAGTGTTTTCCCATAGCAAACAATGGGGCTGCGTTAGGAGCTGAACGCGGCTTTTTTGCAGGTGTTAGGTTTTTTTTCAGCTCAAACAGCCCCATTGTTTTCTATGGGGGAATCGTGCACGAGCACGTTTTTGAAGCTGGCCGCGTCCGTAAGCACCGCTGGTATCGAGAGTTGAAGTTGCGTTAAATATGCTCTACGCTCCTTTTTTGGAGCCTAACGCAGCCATTCTGTGAACTCTCAATACCAGCGGTATTTAAAAGGTGCGGACAGAAAAAAGCACGCGTAGCTAACGCACCCCTTTGGCCGCAGAACTCTAAATCTAGGCGTAAGTTTTATTTTAACCAAGTCCAGTGAGCCAGTGAGTGCCTTTACTTTTCGGATGGTTATATATATATATATATATATATATATATATATATATATATGTAAATTGGAGCCATTTGTAGTCAAGTAGCTGGAAACATGTAAAGCATATTTATGCAACAATCATATTTAATAAAGGTTTTAACTATGTATTTAATGTAAATATTTCACCTTCCAATAGATATTCCTAAATCTATATCTTTATATAATCATGGATATATATTTTACCTAAAACCCATCATTCAAGGTCAAATCTTGCTTGTTCAATAACCTCAAAGAAAGCAGAAAAGAACTTCCATAGTGTATAACTTTAAATAATATGCAAATGTGAAATCTGGGTGGAATAGTACTCACATGTACAAGAGCTACTATAGTTCTAGAGCGCTTAGTATAATGGATCCAATCTTTGCAGGGGTTTCCAATTTTTTATTTTTAAACCATAACATATTACAATAAACATTGAAGAGCAATGTCAGTTTTTAAAGTCACTCTGTGGTTGTTTTATTAAACCCTGCTTCCACGGTCTATACGATGTTATGCAATGGCTGCTAGCTACAAAGCCGTTACTATGTGGCCAGAATTTGTGTGTAGGGATTGGTGCCCCCTCTTCATGATGACATTTTATATAGCACTAACTCCAATGTACTTTTCTCCTTTTGGGATTTTATCAAAAATGAAAAGTGAGGACAAAATTAAACATTGAGAAAAACAATGCCCATCAAGCTTGTCTAGGATGAAAACGCTTGGCAGCCCTAAAATACTAAGGGGCCGAATTATCCAATGGCGGGTGGACATGATTCGCTGCAGCGACTTATGTCCGCCCGACATTGCTGATTTGCCGCTAACAGGGGGTGTCAATCAACCCGACCTTATCTGAATGGGTTGATTGCTGTCCGCAGCTCAGAGGCAATGGACCAGTTAAGGAGCAGCGGAAACAGGGGGATCAGGGGCCATTTGGCCCTTGATAATTCAGCACCTAAGTTGGGATGATAAGTAAATATATTAATAGTTTGCTTAGTTTCCTCCAACAAATGTCTCCACTCCTCCAAAGAGCATTTAATAACCAGTAGCTCTCTGATCATCCTAATTCTCTTCAGCAGAGGTAAGCTGCTGTGAGTATAAAGCTACTGGATGCATTTTCACTTTCTCTCATTGTGATAACATAGCACCAATAGCAATATTAGATGCATCAACTTCCATGAAGAGTGGCCTCTGTAAATCTGGTTGAATATGGATAGAAGCAGAAGTCTTGAGTTAATCAAAAGCCCTTTGCGCATCACATGTCTAAACAGAACAATCTTGACTTCATGTAAGGCATACTTTCCAATGAGGTGGTAAAGTTTGGAAACTGGTGGTAACATAAAAAGTCTCCAATTCAAATGTTTTTTATTACCCGTTTCCACAATTTACCACATCAATGGAAACTAGGCCTAAAAGTGGTAATAGGGGCACAGACCTCGGAAAAGTTCCAAATAAAGTGTCTATAAAAATCTGTGAAACCAATAGGTTTGCTAAAACTTTCTTAGGATTAATTTCAATTTGATTAGATGAAAGGATATATCCCAAAAACTTGGCATTTTACCAATTTAGCAAAAAGACCATTATTTCTTAATCTCTTTTAGTAAAGACTCATGCTCCCTTAATCCTAGTAAGCATTTCAGGAATCAGGGATAAAGGATAATAATTGTGACTAGTAATGCTATTGAGGGCACTGTTTTTCACACAAGGTCTTTAACCTCCATCCTTCTTTTCAACAAATAAGATTCAAGTAGGGGAAGTGGAGAGCCTAATAAAGTTAAATGATGTAGCTATGTGCCAGCCAGAGGAAAAATTATTCCATAAAGGATTGGAGCACCCTGAACAAGACCAATAGGGCAATCATATAGGTGTCCAGGAGGGAGAAAATCTGCACCTTTCTCTTTGAAGACATCAAAAAAAATTCTATAAGGCTAAGGAACAGCTGGATTTTCCTCCAGACACATATTAAAAATGCCAGAAGGTTTACATAAACAGGAATTTGTACAAACATACTTCCAGTCTACTAAATGTTAGGATTATGCAGTTGAAGCCAAGGTAGCCCTAAAATCAGTAGAAACAAACGTGAAGCCACAACATCAAACTGCAGAGTCTCTGTATTAGTATGTAAAGACACATATACTGGTGTAGTCTCTTGAGTAACAGGACCACAACTCATATGGCTACCATCAGCAACTAACAGTTGAGCATAAACAAAACAGCCACTGGCAGCCGAATCAATAATAGCTTCTACTCTACTACTCTTTGTTTACCACTACAATAAAAGAGGAACTGGGTAAGTAAGCAAGTAAGAAGCCACTGGAAATGATGAAGTATTCAGGAAGAATGCTGCAGGAACTTGATTACCTTCCATGGTAACTCTCTTTGGTCTCAAATGGAAGTGATGAAGAAATTGAACACTTTTGCCATAGTAAAAACATAAATTCAAGTTCCTTCTTTTAAAGGCTTTAGAAACAGATATAGGTGCCTTAATCACTCCAATTTGCATAGCCACTTCCTGAGGATAAGGTTTAGCAGCCACTGACCTTGAAAAGTGATTAATAGAAAATTATTTTGAAATCCCTGTAGATTGGGAATTCTTTCTTGTTTTTTTGTTTTTTTATCTGTCAATCTGATCAAAAAAGTTATCATATTTTCAAGGTCATTTAAATAGAACACCAATTTGTGTTAATCCATCCTTAAACTGTTCTGAAAGTCCTAGGTGGCACTGGTCAAGAAGAACAGATGCATTACCATCTGAATCACTGGAAATATGCGAAAGTCAAATGCATAGTCCTCTACAGGTCTCTTGCCCTGACAAAGAACTCTCAAAGCAATATAAAACACTCCTATCTGTGACAAAAGCGGCCCAAGTATTAAGAATTTCATTCTTCTCTATTAGTTTATGGGCCCAGCACTAAGGTTTACCAGTAAATAAAGCTATAGCATTGTGAACTTTAACAAAGTTTGTACAGTAGGTTCCAGAGTTTACAGAGAAAAAATTGCAGATTTGGCTCAGCATGAGGCAGGAAACTGGGTTGCTGAATGCCAGAAGCAGATGATAAACTAATAGCTTCAGCTGCTGCAGTAACCAGGGCAGAATACACACTCTATGTAAGTCTTACATAGTATGCATCTGAATAGAAAGCTTTTAATAACATGTAGTAATGATAATAGAGGACCAGTGCAATTCCAAAACCATACAGATACAGTATGTGTATGTGTCTCTAAGGGGTTTCATAAAGTGTATTATTGGTGCAGTTCGCATGTGTATTTGTTGGCTTTTTGCAATTTTTTTGTCAGTGTAAACTTTAATAAATTAGGGTAAGCGCACACATTTGTGCGCAAGTGATAAGGGGTTTCTCGCAGGTGTTTGCGGTCCTCGGGTTTATCACGCATATTACGAGTTGAAAGTAAACACGATCATTTGAGCTATAATGAATACCATAAAGTATAGTGACACTCATAATAACACTATCTTATAACAATTATTAAAAAAATGCACACAAAAGTTATAAGGGCTCAAAGATATGAGGTCTCAGGCAGGCAAAGGGCTTTAACATAGAGATACAGTCATATACATATGTACACATATATAGACATATATAAGTGAATTGGATCCCTTTACAGTTAAGTAGATGAAAACATGTAAAAGCATATGTATGCAATATTCATATATAATAAAGTTTCCAATGTTCTGCACATAGCAGAATATGTTCTAATTATTTTTAAATAGATATTCCTATATATATATATATATATATATATTTATATATATACATGTCTGTAAATATCAATACCTATATATATATATATATATATATATATACATGTCTAAGAGTAAGGCCGTAGGCCGAAACATGTCAGACTTTTTCCACTGAGTTCTGTCAAAGCTTTTAATATGACCATTAAAATTGGACTTTGTTTTTAAGGCAACAATGGCTTTTCCTTTCTTTTTGATATATATATATATATATATATATATATATATATATATATATATATATTTATATATCTGTAAATATCAATACCTATATATAATCATATACATATATATATATATATATATATATATATATATATATATATATATATATATATATAAGTATCCACAACAGGTGCACTCACTGTTACTTAAGACATCCGCCGGGGTGCTGCGTGAAAAAACATATGGTGATATCGATCAACCCCAAAAGGAAGAGAAGACGCTTCACTCTCCAGTCTTGGCAAAGTTCCTTTATTAAATATACAGCATCAATCAGAAAATCCCCCAATGATTCACTTAACATGGATCTGACTGCCTGTACACCACCATCATGTGGGATGACGGTGTACAGGCTATCAACATCCATTGTGACAAGTAGATCATCTGGACCAAGGTCATTCCAAGCAAGTAACCTACGAATGAGTGAGGGGGAATCAAGTATAAAGGAATATGATTCCTTTACAACTGGCTGCAGGTAGTGATCTATGAAAATGGCCACATTAGAACACAAAGAATCCCGGGCAGACACAATATTCCTACTATACTCCATTAGACATGAAAGACTGATATGAGTTACTGATGACTGTAACTTGATACATTTACTTAGAAAATGTGACACTAATGGATATTATTGTTCTAGCCATTAATGGGTTATTGAGTAATATAAATGATAGTATAATGTTGTTTGAATATTATTGCAGCTTTGATGATACAGGTACAAGATCTGATTGAGACCTCAAGTAGTGTGATGTTTTAACATTCTTTTAATATGTTTATGGTATTTTGTTTTTTTCACTATGGTGATTATAATAGTAGTACTTGCATTAGTTAGTCCGATGTTATCGGAACTTCCGCCACCCAGACATGCGCAGTTGCTAGAGTTGTTATGCACAATAGAAGCACAAACGTCATTACGTGTGTTGATTATGCAAATTAGCCATGTGGCTAGTGTGAGGCTGGACGCATGCGCGTGGGGGCGGCTTCCGATACACCGGAAGTGACAGAGACACATTACGGGTACTTATAGGTGAGTGGTTTTGGGTTAGATTAGGAACCTTCTTTTGGGATAAATATGCTTTGATTGCCCATTGACAAAGATACCAACTGGTATCGAAACGTTTGGGGGATTTTCTGATTGATGCTGTATATTTAATAAAGGAATTTTGCCAAGACCGGAGAGTGAAGCGTCTTCTCTTTCTTTTGGGGTTGATCGATATCACTATATATATATATAGATATATATTGTATAAAAAAAAACATCAGATATATGTAGAAATATTTATTTATGAATAAATAGAACATATTCTTGTACATGAAGAAGATTGGAATGTGAAATATTAATATTATCATGTCGGGTTATCAGAGTGGGGTGTTTTTTTCCACTTTTTTTCCCTCCATTGGGGAATACATGAACACGCACGGAATATTCTAACTTCAGCATTTTTTGCTTGTTGGGTTAGCGCACGAGCGATGACAGTTTACTTTCAACTCATAATACGAGCGCAACAAGCTTACTTCTAGTGCAGTTAATGCTCAAACGCTCCACTTGTAATCTGGTTCTTAGCAGGTAGAATTTGTATCTGTTACTTCCTGACCACATCCAATATTGCATTGGTAATGTCACTTTGTTTTGCACAAGAACAAAACCAATCTTACATCTGATAACATTGTGGGGTACCAAGCAATAACTTCAAGTGTTGTCTGGGAGTTTATCAAGTTTTTGTATCTGTGGAATCCGATAAGTTAGAAATTACCAATAACATCTCAAATGCAATACTAAATACATATTAAAGAGAAAAGTTCTGAAGAAAACAAAACTCCTTGATGCAGCTGAATTTAAAGACATCAATTTTATTATTATTATTATTATTATTATTATTATTATTATTCTTTATTTATAAGTATAAAAGAAAATCATTGTGAAGTCATTGTTGCATTAAAATGAATTATTGTTCCACATACCCACTTCTGTTAGAAAATTAATGATTACATTCAAAGTCATTTGAACTGGAGTTCAATGTTGTAGAATAAACATTAGCCTGAGGGGAATAAACAGTTATATGCCCTAATTATTTTATGCAAATAAAAAATTGTAAATTAAATATAATTTAAAAAAAAGTTACTTTATTTCTTTGTAGATTTATTATAAAATAATGAGAAGAAATTGAAATTGTAATAAAATAAAATATTTAATTTTCAGGTCTACTTTTGTAATGTGCAATACATTTAAGTAGATCAGCATATTTACAGCACAAAGTATTAAAAAGCAAAGCTTCAGACGTCTCTCTGTTACTCGAAGAACAAAAAGCTTTTTCCTTTCATCCTATTGGCTGATTTGAATTTGAAGATTTGAATTTATTTAGGCAGCAAAAGTGCTGAATGCCCTTTTAAGGGCAATGCCCTACAAAATGCCCTTTTAAGGGATATTGGTAGTTCATTTTTAAAATAGGGTTATTTTTATTTTGGGGTGTTTTTTTAAGGGGTATTAGAATAGGATTATTATTTTTATCTTTGGTAATTTCATTTGTTATTATTTGTAAGGGTAGCTTTTTTTTATTTTTTTGTAATGGTAGTTTTTTTTGTAACTTTTTTTTGTTTTACAGTAACAATAGTTTTTTTTATTTTAAGGTAAGCTTAGGTTTGAATTTAATTTTACAGGTAAGTTTTTGTTTTTTAAGGTAGTTAAGATTTTTTTTTAAGTTAATTTATGGTTATTTTAATTTGGGTTACATTAGGGGGTGTTAGGTTAGGGGGTTTAGATGTTAGTTTATTACTTTGTGTTGTGGAGGGAAGAGGGTTTAGGGGTTAATAGTGTAGTTGAGTGTTTGTGATGAGGGGGGTGGTGGTTTAGAGGTTAATAGTGTAGTTTAGTGTTTGAGATGTGGGGGGGTGGCAGTTTAGGGGTTAAGAGTATAGTTTAATGTTTGCAATGTGGGGGTATGGCGGTTTTAGGGGTTATTAGTGTATTTTACGGCTATAACTTTTTAGTTTCGTAAAATAGTTTACCAGATCTCTTAGATCGCGGTAAGGATTAAAGCGGAAAAGGCAATCTCGCTAATGAAACACTGCGATTTCTCCCGACTTCTAATATCAGCGGATATGGATTTTTTTCCACTTATCTCTGATGAAGTGTGTTCACTTCGAAACTTTTAAGGATAGAGTGGTACCTGGCGTCATAAGCGATACTTGACTTGGAGCAGAGACTTTTTTGACTATTGCTGCCAGCTCCATAACGGCAGGGATCAGAGTGCTTAGTTTTATTTCTCGGCTCTATATATACTTCATATGAGTGAGCATTTTAAATGGGAGTGCATTGGCAGCTTTTTATAAACCTGTTTTTGGCATTAAATCAGTACACACTATGTTGGTTTCTTCTTGTCGTTTTCTTTATCTGAGGAAACATTGTCTGATCCAATGTTTGGGGATTTCCTGTGGAATTGATACTGAAGGCATAGAGATATCTATACAGAAAAGCAGCTGTGCAGATCACACTCCGCCCCCCTCTTTCGCAGTTCACTTACCTCATAAGATTGAGGGTTTTTCTTGTGAGTATATATATTGAAATTTTTACAACGTTTTGATTTCTACAAGCAACACATGAACATTTGTTTGCTACAGTGTTATAGAACTCTTAATATATTGTTGCTTTTTTCTTTTCATGTACGAACTTTTGTTTTTAGTGAAAATTCAGATTTTGAAAGTATGTTTTTATTCATGATAGTTAGCGCGGGTTAGATCGGAGTGCTTAGTTTTATTTCTCAGATCAAAATATACCTCATATGATTGAGGATTTTAAATGTGAGTGCATTGGCATCTTTTTAGAAAACCTGTTTTTGGCATTAAATCAGTACACACAATGGCCTCTACTTATCAAGCTGTCAACTTACCTGCATTCCCCGCACCAATACGCTTGCCTAAGATCGCCTAACATCGCTGCCGCGGACCTGAATACGTTCTCTGAAATTACCAAAAAACTGTCAAAAAGCCGTGCATTAAGTACAGGGCGATGAACAGCGGACTGTTGTTAACTAACAGTCATCGATGTCGCTGCTCTTCGGCTTTTTCACAGCTTTATTGGTACCCTGTCACTAAACACCCACACTATACTATACTGTTTACCCCCTATACCTCCGCTCCCGGAGCCCACCGCAACTAAATAAAGTTATTAACCCCAAAACTGCCGCTCATGGACCCCGCCGCAACACCTACATTATATTTATTAACCCCTAATCTGCTAGCTTAGGGTTTATTTTTATTTTACAGGCCACTTTGTATTTATTTTAACTAGGTACAATAGTTATTAAATAGTTATTAACTATTTAATAACTACCTAGTTAAAATAAAGACAAAAGTACCTGTAAAATAAAACCGAACCTAAGTTACAATTACACCTAACACTACACTATAATTAAATTAATTACCTACATTACATACAATTAATTACAATAAATTAAATTATCTAAAGTACAAAAAAAAAAAAAAAAAAATAATTACAAGATTTTTAAACTAATTATACTTAATCTAATCCCCCTAACAAAATAAAAAAGCCCTACCCTACACTAAATTACAAATAGAACTTAAAAGGGCTTTTTGCTGGGCATTGCCCCAAAGTAATCAGCTCTTTTACCTGAAAAAAAAGTACAATACCCCCCAACATTAAAACCCACCACCCACACACCCAACCCTACTCTAAAACCCACCCAATTCCCCCTTAAAAAAAAAACTAACACTAACCCCTTGAAGATCACCTTACCTTGAGAAGTCTTCACCCAACCGGGCCGAAGTCCTCAATGAAGCCGGGCGAAGTGGTCCTCCAGACGGGCAGAAGTCTTCATCTAAGCCGGGCAGAAGAGGTCCTCCAGACAGGCAGAAGTCTTCATCCAGACGGCATCTTTTATCTTCATCCATCCGGCGCGGAGCGGCTCCATCTTCAAGACATCCGACGCAGAGCATCCTTCCTGGCCAACGACTACCCAACGAATGAAGGTTCCTTTAAGAGACGTCATCGAAGATGGCGTCCCTTCAATTCCGATTGGCTGATAGAATTCTATCAGCCAATCGGAATTAAGGTAGGAAAAATCCTATTGGTTGATGCAATCAGCCAATAGGATTGAAGTTCAATCCTATTGGCTGATCTAATCAGCCAATAGGATTGAGCTCGCATTCTATTGGCTGATTGGAAGGACCTCTTCTGCCTTGGATGAAGACTTCTGCCCGTCTGGAAACCACTTCGCCCGGCTTCGTTGAGGACTTCGGCTCAGTTGGGTGAAGACGGCTCAAGGTAAGGTGATCTTAAAAGGGTTAGTTTAGGTTTTTTAAGGGGGGGTTGGGTGGGTTTTAGAGTAGGGTTGGGTATGTGGGTGGTGGGTTTTAATCTTGGGGGGGTATTGTACTTTTTTTTCAGGTAAAAGAGCTGATTACTTTGGGGCAATGCCCCGCAAAAAGCCCTTTTAAGGGCTATTTGTAATTTAATGTAGGGTAGGGTTTTTTTTTATTTTGGGGGCTTTTTTATTTTGTTAGGGGGATTAGATTAGGTGTAATTAGTTTAAAAATCTTGTAATTATTCTATTATTTTCTGTAATTTAGTGGGGGTTTTTTTGTACTTTAGATAATTTTATTTAATTTTATTTAATTTTAGTTAATTGTAGCTAATGTAGGTAATTAATTTAATTATAGTGTAGTGTTAGGTGTAATTGTAACTTAGGTTAGGTTTTATTTTACAGGTATTTTTGTCTTTATTTTAACTAGGTAGTTATTAAATAGTTAATAACTATTTAATAACTATTTTACCTAGTTCAAATAAATACAAACTTGCCTGTAAAATAAAAATAAATCCTAAGCTAGCTACAATGTAACTATTAGTTATATTGTAGCTATCTTAGGGTTTATTTTATAGTTAAGTATTTAGTTTTAAATAGGAATAATTTATTTAGATTTATTTAAATTATATTTAAGTTAGGGGGTGTTAGGGTTAGGGTTAGACTTAGGTTTAGTGGTTAATACCTTTAATATAGTGGCGGTGGTGTAGGGGGGGAAGATTAGGGGTTAATAAATATAATGTAGGTGGCGGTGGGCTCTGGGAGCGGCGGTTTAGAGGTTAAACATTTTCTTTAGTTGCGGCGGGGGTCTGTGTGCGGCGGTTTAGGGGTTAATAAGTTTATTAGAGTGGTGGTGGGCTCCGGGAGTGGCGGTTTAGGGGTTAATAAGTATAATGTAGGTGGCGGCGGTGTAGGGGGGGGCAGATTAGGGGTGTTTAGACTCGGGGTACATGTTAGGGTGTTAGGTGTAGACATTACCATAGGAATCAATGGGATATCGGGCAGCAGTGAACATGAGCTTTCGCTGCTTTCAGACTCCTATTGATTCCTATGGCATCCACTGCCTCCTTGGCAGCTGATTAAAAACCAGGTACGCTGGGCTGGAAAAGTGCCGAGCGTACCTGCTAGTTATTTGATAACTAGCAAAAGTAGTCAGATAGTGCCAAACTTGCATTCGGAACATCTGGAGTGACGTAAGCATCGATCTGTGTCGGACTGAGTCAGGCGGATCGTATGTTACGTCACTAAATACTACTTTTGCCGGTCTGTAGGGTTTGATAACTAAGGCGAATCAGGCTCGCCACAAATACGCTGCAGAATTCCAGCGTATTTGCGGTTGACGGCTTGATAAGTAGAGGCCTATGTTGGTTTCTTTATTTGAGGAAACATTGTCTGTTCCAATGTTTGGGGATTTCCTGCCGGATAGATACTGAAGGCATAGGGGCTGATTAATTCACAGTCGGACAGACATGATCCGCTGTAGCGGATCATGTCCGCACAACATTGCTGACTGCCGACAGCATAAGCTGTCAACATTTAACATTGCACAAGCAGTTCTGGTGAACTGCTTGTGCAATGCCATCCCCTGCAGATTTGCGGCCAATCGACCGCTAGTAGGGGGTGTCAATAAACGCGATCGGGCCGATTGATGTCCGCAGCCTCAGAGGAGGAAACTCCTGTTTCCAGCAAGCCTGAAGGCTCACGCAGAAACAGGTGCATTCAGGGCCATTCGGCCCTTAATAAATCGGCCCCATAGAGACACCTATACAGAAAAGCACTTGTGGAGATCACACTCCTCCCCCCTCTCTCGCGGTTCACTTACCTCACAAGATTAAGGGTATTTCTTGTGAGTATATATTGAAATATTTACAGCATTCTGAATTCTACAAGCAACACATGAACATTAGTTGGCTACATTGTTACAGAACTCTATATAGTGTTGTTTTTTTATTCATTTCTTGTATGAATTTTAGTTTTTAGTGAAAATTACGTTTTTGAAAGAATCTTTTTATTCATGATAGGTAGTGTGGGTTGTATACTTATTTTCTTGCTTTCTAATTTCTTACTGAAAGTTACATTGAGGGTGTATTTTCTTTTTGTGTAATTGGTTGAACCTGCTGCTTCTGCTTTCTTACCCTTTTAGCACCCCTTAAGGCATCTTTGAGCTGGATTGCTGGCTCAAAGTATCCCTCCATTCTTTCTCCAATATATACAGTTATGGCCAAAAATATTGGCACCCCTGAATTTATGTTAGATAATGCACCACTTTGCACAGAAAACTGTTACAATTACAAATGTTTAGGCATTCTCATGTTTATTTATTTTGTTTGCATTGGTATGACACAAAAAAGTTGGGGGAAAAAAGCCAAAAACTGACACATTAAACGCAAAACTCCAAAAATGGACTAGACAAAATTATTGGCACCCTCAATTTAATATTTGGTAGCACACCCCTTGGAAAAAATAACTGAAATCAATCTCTTCCTGTAACCAATAATGAGTTTGGAATGGAATTTTGGACCACTCTTCTTTCGCCAACTGCTCCCAGTCTCTCAGATTGGAAGGGTTCCTTTTCCTAACTGCTGTTTTGAGATCTCTCCACAGGTGCTCTATGGGGTTGAAATCTGGACTCATTGCTGGACAGTTCAGTACTCTCCAGCGTTTTGTCTTAAACTAATTCTGGGTGCTTTTTGACTTGTGCTTTGGGTCATTGTCCTGCTGTAAGATCCATGACCTCTGAAGAAGATCAAACTTTCTGACATTGGGCCCTACATTGCACCACAGAATTCTTTGGTAGTCTTCAGATTTCATAATGCCATGCACACAGTGAATACATTCAGTGTCTGAAGTAGCAAAACAACCCCAAAACATCAGTGAACCTTCACCATTTTTGACTGTAGGGACTGTATTCTTTTCTTTAAAAGCCATATTTCTTTTTCTGAAAACAGTAAAATGATGGGCTTTACCAAAAAGCTGTAGTTTTGTTTCATCTGTCCATAGCACATATCTCCCAAAAGGATTTTGACTTCCTCAGGTAAGTTTTGGCAAACTCCAATCTGGCTTTTTTATGTTTCTGTGTCAGCAGTGGGGTTCTCCTGGGTCTCCTACGATAGCGTCCCTTTTCATACAGATGGCGACGTATAGTGCAAGCTGACACAGTTGTAACCTGTGCCTGAAGGTCAGTTTGAATGTGTCTGGAAGTTGATTGAGGTTCTTTATCTACCATTCAAACAATCCTTCATTGCAATCTTTGATCAATTTTTCTCTTTCGTCCACATAAAGGGAGATTAGCTACAGTGCCATGGGCTGTAAACTTCTTGACAATATTGCGCACAGTGGACACAGGAACATTAAGATCTCTGGAGATAGACTTGTAACCTTGAGATAGTCCATGCTTTTCCACAATTTTTGTTTTCAAATCCTCAGACAATTCTTTGCTGCTCTTTCTCTTCTCCATGCTCAGTATGGCACACAGAGACACACACAAACAGAAAGGTTGAGAACATTTTTCACCATTTTAACTATTTGCGGGTGTGATTTCTATATTATCGGCACCTGTTAATTGATATAGGTGAGTTTAATTACAAATTACAGGAGCATCATAAACTTGGAATGCAATTATTTCTTACAATTTTGAGAAGGTGCTAATAATTTTGTCCAGTCTTTTTTTGGAGTTTTGCGCGGAATGTGTCAGATTGGGCTTTTTTCTACACTTCTTTTGTGTCATACCAGTACAAAAGAAATAAATACCTAAACATTAATAATTGCAACAATTTTATGGGCAAAGTGGTGCATTATCTGACAGAAATGAAGGGGTACTAATATTTTTGGCCATGACTGTGTGTATATATATATATATATATATATATATCTACACACATACATATATGTGTGTGTGTGTGTGCACATATGTATTAATATGTGTATATATGTATTTACAGACAAATAAGTCCAGTATAAATGGCACACTCCAACATATACAACTCCCTGGAGCATTGCAAAACACTGATACAGAGATCCAGACTATATCCCAGAGCTGGCCGGAATCCCCAGAATATACAGCAGGCCTACACAGGTAAGTGGCAAAAAATCAGCCTTTTATTAGACATAAATATGAATTAGCCTGTTGCCAAACGTTTCAGCTCACGCAGGAGCTTTCCTCAGTGGAGGCCCAAGTAGACATAAAGTGCATAGAAATAAAACATCCTTATATACCCTTTTAAAAACTCAAATTAAACCCACCTGTGGGAATCAATCTCCAGAGCAAACAAATTGTTTGCACTGTCTATAGGCCACGCCCATCATTAGCTGCGCAAGAACCAATCGTCATGAGGACACGCCCACCGGGGCGTGTACTGCTGTCATAACTCTTATCTGGTCAGCTCACAATATTATTTACAGGATTATGTAGGCAAACAGTGTTAATAACGAAATGAGAGTTCTGGAGACAGAGTCAAAGTAACATATAAACCTACATATTGTGTACTTATATACAAACAAGCTGCATTAGGGTTATGGCATTCAAGTGTTCTAGCTAGATAGCGATGCAAAGCATAAGCACATATAACAGACTCTCTTGATATTAGACTAAAAAAATATTGTGCAATATACATATAATTCTAGCATCATAATAAAACACTTAAGGAGATTTACACATTGTTGTGTCAAGACCTGATGGAGCCATAACCATCTGTATTTGCAGCATATCACATGATTTCATGTCCCAAGAAATAGGTAAAAACATATGCCCATATCGGCAAGAGTACTGAGGGGGACATAGTGTCCAGACATGTAGTCTTGATTGTAGTATCACTACTACATCAGTATCATTATGTACTATCGATAGCAGCAAGCATAATCAACACTGCTATTTAAACCCCTTGGAGACACAGTGTCCAGAGCAAAAATCCAGCATGCTTCCAACTTGAGAAGCGATTTTCCTCTATCTCCCCTTCGTTTCAGGGGTGGGAGATGATCAATTAGCATAGTTCTCAGTGAGGAGATCGAGTGTCCAGCCTGCACAAAGTGCCTTGCTACAGGTTGGTCCGAATGTCCTTTCTCAATAGCCATGCGGATAGCCGATTTATGGTTTGCAATTCTTTTGGTGAATGAAGTTGTCGTTTTACCGATATAGCAAAGGAAACACGGACAGATCAACATACATATAACATATTCTTATGTGCACGTTAATCTGTGTCGAATGTTGAACACCTTATTTGTATAGGGATGATGGAATTTGTTCCCAAATTCTGAGAAGAGCTTACCCCATTCTTTTGAAAACTAGGATGATAGCTGTTATAATGTAAGATTGAATTATTATCTGTTGTTTTATTGTATAGTGTGGTTTGTAGTGAACATCCTTCACTGCTGACTGATTTAAAGATTTCTAGGTCAAGAAAATGTACCGTGGCTAAATCTGCTTCAATCTTGAATCTAATGGTAGACCCCATGGCAGTACCAAGAATTTGGAGGTAGTAACCTTCCTTGAAACGAAAATATTTTTTTCAAGACATAGTTCCAAAAGCTGGATTACAAATTCAATAGGTAGTCCGCTATACACATCGCTTTTAGTCGGTATACGTCTGACCATTTCAATTCCATGTTTGTGTGGGATAACCGTGTAGAGATTCACTACATCCATGGTTACAAGTAGATCAGTTTACCTAATGTTTGTCATGGATTTTAGGAGATTAATGAGCTCAAATGAGTCTTTTAAGTAGGATAGATTGTTTTGTACCACAGGTTGGAGGTGAAAGTCTAGAAATTCGGCAATAGGCTGAAGTAAAGAACCTCGGGCAGATACAATAGGACGCCCGGAGGCTTAATAAGGGATTTGTGTATCTTTGGTAATAGATATAAGATTGGACAAATCGGTTTGTCCACACATAAATAAGAATACACATCCTCATCTATAAAATTTGCCTGAAGAGCTAGACTTAGCACCTCATCAACCTGTTTCTTAAAGGTACAAATCGGATTAAAAGTGAGTCTATGATACGTAATCCCATCATTAAGTTGTTTCAAAGCTTCATCTCTGTACTCTGCATAGTCCAACACTACTATGGCACCGCCCTTATCTGCGGGGAGGATGACAGTAGAAGGGTCCTTTAATAAGGCTTGGATTGCATTCAGTTCAAAGTTCCAAGTCTTGCCAATCTTTTTATGAGTGTTGGACAGTGCAGAAGAACAGAGACGATTAAATGTTTTGATGGACGTATGGGTGTTGGCAGGTTCAAAGTTGCTTGCAGCTTTAAATGGTTTATGTACATAAGATGCATGGTTTTTTTTTAAATCACGCAATTTCAGCTGCCTCTGAAACCTACCAAGATCCACAAACACATCAAAAAGATCAACTTTGGGGGTAGGCACAAATGTTAAGCCCTTATTAAGTACAGATAGTTTTTCAGTAGTCAGGGTTCTAGTACTTAAATTATATACTATTATTTCACTTTATTGGGAGGATTTTTATTCTTTTTGCCCCCCCTGCAGGGTCCTTACGGATCCTATGCACTGTTACCGAAAAGGGACATGGTTACCCAAGGGTAAACTGGGATGTTTCCGATGTGGCAATTGTGTAACGTGTAATAGTATGGCTACAGGGAACAAATTCCATCATCCCCATACCAATAAGGTGTTCAACATTCAACACAGATTAGCGTGCATATCGGAATACATTATATATATATGTTAATCTGTCCATGTTCCCTTTGCTATATCAGTAAAACGACAACTTCATTCAGAGAAAGACTTGCAAACCATAAGTCGGCTATCCGCCTGGCTATTGACAAAGGACATTTGGACCAACCTGTAGCAAGGCACTTTGTGCAGGCTGGACACTCGATCTCCTCACTGAGAACTATGCTAATGGATCATCTCCCACCCCTGAAACGAGAGGGAGATAGAGGAAAAGTGCTTCTCAAGTTGGAAGCACACTGGATTTTTGTTCTGGACACTGTGTCCCCAAGAGGTTTGAATAGCAGTGTTAATTATGCTTGCTGCTATCGATAGTACATACTAATACTGAAGTAGTAGTGATACTACAATTAAGACTTCATGTCTGGCACTATTTCCCCAAGGTGTCTGAATAGTAGTGCTGTTTATGTGTGCTGCTTTTGTTAACCTAGTGCCAGACAATAACAGACTGATGGGGATGAAGACTACAATCAAGATTTGATTTGCTTATTATTATGGACTTTTATGGGTATCTAAGTCCTCAGTACTCTTGCTGATATGGGCATATGTTTCTACCTATTTTTTGGGACATAAAATCATGTGATATGCTGCAAATACAGATGGTTATGGCTCCATCAGGTCTAGACACAACAATGCGCAAATCTCCTTAAGTGTTTTATTATGATGCTAGAATTATATGTATATTGCACAATATTTATTTAGTGTAATATCAAGAGAGTCTTGTTATCTGTGCTTATGCTTTGCATCACTATCTAGCTAGAACGCTTGAATGCCATAACCCTAATGCAGCTTGTTTGTATATAAGTACAATATGTAGGTTTATATGTTGCTCTGACTTTGTCTCCAGAACTCTTATTTTGTTATTAAAGGGACACTTAACACCTTCTGAAAATTTTCTAAACTTTTTCTGAGGAATCAAAATAAACTAATACACTTTTCTCAATGCTGTATGTTCATCTTACTATAAAACTCTTCATGAAGACTCCTCATATTTTAATTATTTTATTTCAATTTTTATTTATTTGAATCGTGTAATTTCCTGTTAACCTTGGCGCCAAAAGTTTTTTTGTCAGCATTTGCGTCATCCTTGTTGGCGTCATTTTGGTGCCAAAAAAAAGTTATATTAAGTCTCTCCCTCTTTTGTTCTCTGCTTTCATTTGTTACAGAAGGCTATGATATTTGCTTTTGTTTTTCATATAAGCTTTTTTCCCATTCCTGAAACTGCTAATTTTGTGGAAATTTGATATTTTGTTTAAATGTTATTTTTTTTGTTACATTTTTTAAGATGTCTCAAACTGATCCTTCCTCTGATGTTACTGTAGAAACTATGCTGCTTGTACACAATTTCTACCAAAGTTAAGTGTGTATATTGTTTAATTAGCCGATTTTATTTCTTCAGCTCAAATATGTGGCACTTGTTATGTTTTATTATTCAAACTGATAATGTTTCTATAGTACATATACATCTACTGTTTTACCTTCACAGTCTAATGTACATGATATTACTGTTGATATAAAGGATTATATTGCAAAAAACATAGAGAAGGCTATGACTGCTATTTCATCTTCAAATTAACATAAATGATCTCTCCCAACATAAACCTATGAAGTTTGTATTGATTGACAGCATACTTTAGTATTTCTGCTGATGTGGTTTTCTCTGACTCAGAGGATCCTATTTCAGAGACTGATTTTGATAAATCAAATTTTAAATTCAATATATTCATTCTTTATTAAGAAAGTATTGTTTACTTTGAGTATTAAGGAATCTAGTCCTCTTGATAACAT
Source organism: Bombina bombina (assembly GCF_027579735.1). NCBI lineage: Eukaryota > Metazoa > Chordata > Amphibia > Anura > Bombinatoridae > Bombina > Bombina bombina. Next base: position 323,845,900 of record NC_069501.1, on the reverse strand, counting down.
GAATAGCAAATGTTTGAGTTCTGTTTGTTTTTTTAAGCTTCTGCAGTAACTTTTGAAGTTTTTCTTATTCCAGATGCTATTTATCATATATTTAGTAAGGAATCTAAACATAGTGCTTCTTTTTACCTTTCTTCTAGGTTTTAAAAGCTATATCATTTACCTATGGCTAATTTAGTGGGGCTATTTCTTCTCTTGCTGAACGTACTTCTATCCTATGGAAGATATTTCTTCTTTTAAGGATCTTTTAGATAGGAAGTTTGTTTCCTATCTTAAGAGAAGCATATTTACATATTGGATATATTTTAAACCTGACATTTCTATGGCTAATGTTGCTGCTTTTTCAACTATTTTGGTTGGACAGCTTAGTTATCAGATCTTGATTTGTCTAAGCATTGTTCTTTCACTTCAACATGCTAATCATTTAATTTATGATGCTATATTTTATGTCATTTTAATTGATATTTAATCTTGCTTTTAGCCATTTCTACTAGAAAAGTGTTATGGCTTAAATATCTGATATGGTGTTTAAATTTATACTACTATCTTATTATTTTAGAATAGTAATTTTTTAAATATTTTCTATTGGATTTTATTATCTCCTCTATTACTGGGTGAAAGGGAGTCTTTTCTGCCCCAAGTTAACAAATCTAAGGGTAATTTTTAAGCTCCCAATTGTTTTTTCATTCCCTTAAGGCCTCTGGTTCTGATTTTAGATTTTTTTCTGAATTTGAATAATTCCAAGCCTTATAATTAAACTAATTTCAGCCCCTAAGACTGCATGAAGGTGCGGCCTTTTAACCAGTTCTACTGGTGGGGGGGGGGGGCAGATTGAATTTATTTCAACATATTTGGACAGTTTCTGTGCAAATCGGTGGATTCAGAATATTGTTTTCTCAGGGGTATCGAAATAGGTTTCAGAATAAAAACCTCCCATGGGAAGATTTTTTTCCATGTTATAACAATCCCTGTGAAAGCTCAGGTTTTTCCGAATTTTGTTTCAGATTTAGAGTTTTCAGGGGTGAAGGTTCCAGTTCCTCTGCAGGAACGGAGTTTGGGTTTCTATTCAAATCTATTCATTGTCCTAAAGAAAAAAATTGTTCAGACCAATTCTCGATCTGACATTTTTATATTGTTTTGTAAGTGTCCAAACTTTCAAGATGGTGACTACAGGGAATATTCTGCCTTTCTGTTTAGCAAGGTTACTTCATGTCCACAATAGACTTACAGGATGCTTATTTTCAATTCATTCAGACCACTATTGTTTTCTAAAATTCTCTTTTCTAGATAGCATTACCAATTTGTCGCTAGTGGCAGCTCAGAGATTCTTTTCAAAGATTCTTGGTGCCCTTCTATCTGTTTTCAGAGAGCTGGGCATTGCAGTGTTTCCTAATTTGGATGATATTTGGTACTAGCTTTAATCTTTTCATTCAGCTGAATCTCACTTGAAACAACTAGTGTGGTTTCCTCAATACATGGTTGGAGGATCAATTTACAATAGTGTTTCTTGATTCCTTAGACAAGGGTCACCTTTTTAGGTTTCCAGATAAGATTTAGTGTCTATGATTCTTTCTCTGATAGAGTAGAGACGAATTGAGTTAATTTTAGTTTATCTAAAAATCTTCAGTCTCTATTTTTTCCTTCAGTGGTTATATGCATGGAAGATTTTGGTCTCATGACTGCAGCATCAGGTGCAATCCTCTTTGCACGTTTTTCGTTTGGGGCCTCTAGAACTTTGCATCTTGCACCATAGGCACAGGGATTATTTTCAGTTATTACAACTGATATATTTAAATACCAACACTTTTTTCTCTCTAATTTGGTGGTTGGACTATCACCTTATTGTTCAGGGGGCCTCATTCGTTCGTCCTACCTGAACTGTATTCTCAACAGATGCTAGTTTTTCAGGTGGGGGAGCTGTCTGAGAGTCTCTGACAGCACTAGGGGTTTGGAAACCTCGGGAGGCGAGGTTACCAATCAATATTTTAGAACTCCATGCTATTTTCAGGGCTCTTCAGGCATGGCTTCTTTTGAAGAGACAACCTTTACATTTATTTTTTAAACACACACTATCACAACAGTGGCATTTGTCAATCATCAAGGAGGGACTTGCAGTCCTTCAGTTATGTAGGAAGTATCTTGGATACTTTCTTGCACATAATCCAATTCTTGTCTAATTTCTGCGATTCATATCTCAGGTGTAGACAATTGGGAAGGGGATTATCACAGCCGTCTGACTTTATATCTGGGGGAGTGCTCTCCATCCAGATGTGTTTTTTTTTCATCTTGTACAGATGTGGGGGTCTTTCAGAAATAGATCTGATGGTCTCTCATCTAAACAAGAGGTTTTCCAGATTCCTTTCCAGGTCCAAGGATCCTCAGGAGGAGATAGTGGATGCTCTAGCAGTTCTTTGGTTTTTACCAACCTGCTTACTTGTTTCCGCCTCTAGTTCTTTTTCCAAGGGTGATCTTCAAGATCATAATAGAACAATTTTTATGTGTTTCTGATTGCTCCAACTTGGTCTCTCAGGTTTTGGTATGCGGACCTTGTCAGGATGTTCAGTTGCCAGCCTTGGCCACTTCCTTTAAGGCCAGACCTTCTGTTTCAGGAGCCGTTTTTTTCCATAGGATCTCAAATTTCTAAATTTGAAGGTTTGGAAATTGAACGCTTAAGTGTTTAGTCATAGATGTTTCTCTGACTCAGTTATTAGCTCTATGACACAGGCTCGTAAGTCTTTTTCTAGGAGATTTTATTTTCAGGTTAGGGAAAACCAATATTTCATAATGTTCAACTCATGATTATTCTTGGCATTCTTTTAGAATACCTAGGATTCTTCAGTTTCTTCAGGATGGTTTGGATTAACGTTTTGTCTGCAAATACTTTGTAAGGACAAGTTTTTTCTCTTTCTGTCTTATTTCATAGAAAGATTGATGAATTTCCTGATATTCACTGTTTTGATTAATATTATACCTGTTTTTAAATCTATTTCTCCTCCTTGGAGTCTCAATTTTGGTTTTGAAGATTTTTCATGCTCCTCCTTTTGACTCTATGGCCTAGATTTGGAGTTTGGCGGTAAAAGGGCTGTTAACGCTCCGCGGGCTTTTTTCTGGCCGCACCATAAAATTAACTCTGGTATCGAGAGTTCAAACAAATGCTGCGTTAGGCTCCAAAAAAGGAGCGTAGAGCATTTTTACCGCAAATGCAACTCTCGATACCAGCGGTGCTTACGGACGCGGCCAGCCTCAAAAACGTGCTTGTGCACGATTCCCCCATAGGAAACAATGGGGCTGTTTGAGCTGAAAAAAAACCTAACACCTGCAAAAAAGCAGCGTTCAGCTCCTAACGCAGCCCCATTGTTTCCTATGGGGAAACACTTCCTACGTCTGCACCTAACACTCTAACATGTACCCCGAGTCTAAACACCCCTAGCCTTACACTTATTAACCCCTAATCTGCCGCCCCCGCTATCGCTGACACCTGCATATTTTTTTTAACCCCTAATCTGCCGCTCCGTAAACCGCCGCAACCTACGTTATCCCTATGTACCCCTAATCTGCTGCCCTAACATCGCCGACCCCTATATTATATTTATTAACCCCTAATCTGCCCCCCTCAACGTCGCCGACACCTGCCTACACTTATTAACCCCTAATCTGCCGAGCGGACCTGAGCGCTACTATAATAAAGTTATTAACCCCTAATCCGCCTCACTAACCCTATCATAAATAGTATTAACCCCTAATCTGCCCTCCCTAACATCGCCGACACCTACCTTCAATTATTAACCCCTAATCTTCCGAGCGGAGCTCACCGCTATTCTAATAAATGTATTAACCCCTAACGCTAAGTCTAACCCTAACACCCCCATAACTTAAATATAATTTACATCTAACGAAATTAATTAACTCTTATTAAATAAATGATTCCTATTTAAAGCTAAATACTTACCTGTAAAATAAATCCTAATATAGCTACAATATAAATTATAATTACATTGTAGCTATTTTAGGATTAATATTTATTTTACAGGCAACTTTGTAATTATTTTAACTAGGTACAATAGCTATTAAATAGTTAAGAACTATTTAATAGCTACCTAGTTAAAATAATAACAAATTTACCTGTAAAATAAATCCTAACCTAAGATATAATTAAACCTAACACTACCCTATCAATAAAATAATTAAATAAACTACCTACAATTACCTACAATTAACCTAACACTACACTATCAATAAATTAATTAAACACAATTGCTACAAATAAATACAATTAAATAAACTAGCTAAAGTACAAAAAATAAAAAAGAACTAAGTTACAAAAAATAAAAAAATATTTACAAACATAAGAAAAATATTACAACAATTTTAAACTAATTACACCTACTCTAAGCCCCCTAATAAAATAACAAAGCCCCCCAAAATAAAAAATTCCCTACCCTATTCTAAATTAAAAAAGTTACAAGCTCTTTTACCTTATTGTATCAGCCAATCGGATTGAATTTGATTCTGATTGGCTGATTCCATCAGCCAATCAGAAAATTCCTACCTTAATTCCGATTGGCTGATAGAATCCTAGTGTTAGGTTAATTGTAGGTAATTGTAGGTATTTTATTTAATTATTTTATTGATAGGGTAGTGTTAGATTTAATTATATCTTAGGTTAGGATTTATTTTACAGGTAAATTTGTTATTATTTTAACTAGGTATCTATTAAATAGTTCTTAACTATTTAATAGCTATTGTACCTAGTTAAAATAAATACCAAGTTGCCTGTAAAATAAATATTAATCCTAAAATAGCTATAATATAATTATAATTTATATTGTAGCTATATTAGGATTTATTTTACAGGTAAGTATTTAGCTTTAAATAGGAATCATTTATTTAATAAGAGTTAATTAATTTCGTTAGATGTAAATTATATTTAAGTTAGGGGGGTGTTAGTGTTAGGGTTAGACTTAGCTTTAGGGGTTAATCAATTTATTAGAATAGCGGTGAGCTCCGGTCGTCAGATTAGGGGTTAATAATTGAAGGTAGGTGTCGGCGATGTTAGGGAGGGCAGATTAGGGGTTAATACTATTTATGATAGGGTTAGTGAGGCGGGTTAGGGGTTAATAACTTTATTATAGTAGCGCTCAGGTCCGCTCGGCAGATTAGGGGTTAATAAGTGTAGGCAGGTGTCGGCGACATTGAGGGGGGCAGATTAGGGGTTAATAAATATAATATAGGGGTCGGCGGTGTTAGGGGTAGCAGATTAGGGGTACATAGGGATAACGTAGGTGGCGGCGCTTTGCGGTCGGAAGATTAGGGGTTAATTATTTTAAGTAGCTGGCGGCGACGTTGTGGGGGGCAGGTTAGGGGTTAATAAATGTAATACAGGGGTCGGCGGGGTTAGGGGCAGCAGATTAGGGGTACATAAGTATAACGTAGGTGGCGGTCGGCAGATTAGGGGTTAAAAATTTTAATCGAGTGGCGGCGATGTGGGGGGAGCTCGGTTTAGGGGTACATAGGTAGTTTATGGGTGTTAGTGTACTTTAGGGTACAGTAGTTAAGAGCTTTATGAACCGGCGTTAGCCAGAAAGCTCTTAACTCCTGCTATTTTCAGGCGGCTGGAGTTTTGTCGTTAGAGCTCTAACGCTCACTTCAGAAACGACTCTAAATACCGGCGTTAGAAAGATCCCATTGAAAAGATAGGATACGCAAATGGCGTAGGGGGATCTGCGGTATGGAAAAGTCGCGGCTGAAAAGTGAGCGTTAGACCCTTTAATCACTGACTCCAAATACCAGCGGGCGGCCAAAACCAGCGTTAGGAGCCTCTAACGCTGGTTTTGACGGCTACCGCCGAACTCCAAATCTAGGCCCATGTATTCTCTGGACATTAAATTACTTTCTTGGAAAGTGTTATTTCTTTTGGCAATCTTTTCTGCTTGAAGAGTTTCTGTATTGTCTGCTCTCTCTTGTGAGTGTCTTTATCTGATTTTCCATCAAGATAAAGCTGTTTTGTGGACTTTATTTACATTTTCTGCCTAAAGTTGTGAATTCTAACAACATCAATAAGGAAATTGTTGTTCCTTCTTTGTGTCCTAATTTTAAATAATACTCTTGTAGGGTCTTTACATTATTTGGATGTGGTAAGAGCTTTGAAATATTATGTTGCGGCTACTTAAGATTTCAGAAAAACTTCTAGTCTTTTTGTTATTTTTTTCTGTCTCCAGGGAAGGTTAGACAGTCTCTGTTATTTATCTGGTTTGTTTTTTTTATTGAGACTTTTGATTCACAAAGCTTAGAGAATTACAACTCATTCTACTAGGTCAGTTGCCACTTCTTGGGCTCTCAAGAATGAAGCTTCAGTTGATCAACTTTGCAAAGTAGCAACTTGGTCTACTTTGCATACTTTTTAATTTGACCATTTTTTATGCCTTTGCTTCTTCGAAAGCAGCCTTTGGTAGGAAGGTTTTTCAGACAGTTGTCTCAGCTTAATTATCATGCCCTGATTTGAGGTTTTTTTAAATATTTAAGAAAACTTAATTATGGTTTGGGATTTAATTTCTCAGCGGAAATAGCTGTTTTTATTTTTTATCCTTCCCTATCTAGTGACTTGTTGACTTCCACATCTTGGGTATTATATCCCATACGTCACTAGCTCATGGACTCTTGCCACTGAGATGAAAGAAAACATAATTTATGTAAGAACTTACCTGATAAATTCATTTATTTCATAGTGGCAAGAGTCCATGAGACCCACCTGATTTTTTCTGGTTATGATTTTTTTGTATTAAGCACATTATTTTTTTCAGTTCCTCTTTTTGTATGCTTTTTACTCCTTTTTTACACCTCACTTCTTGGCTATATATGGTTAAACTGAAGTATGAGTGAGGTGGGAGGTGTATTTATAGGCATTTTGAGGTTTGGGAAACTTTGCCCCCTCCAGGTAGGAATGTATAAACCATATGTCACTAGCTCATGGACTCTTGCCACTATGAAAGAAATGAATTTATCAGGTTAGATAAATTATGTTTTTTGCACAAAAAAGTTATAAGGGCTCAAAGATATGAGGTATCATAAAAAAGGCAGGCAAAGTGCTTTAACATTGAGATACATACACATTTCTAAATAAGTTACGGTATTGTAATGCAGCAAATAGAAATCACTGCTAGACAGCCTGTTGTGTTCCTTTTGGAACTCTTCAGTAGCAGATAGATTTCTAATTGTTGCTTAGGTAAAGTTAATTTCAGGGTTAAATCAAAGGTCATTAAAATTATGGTGGGGATAAAATTTTGAGAATAAAATCCTCCATGTCTCAAAAGTAAATCAATAAAACATGTTTGCATAGGAAATTAGCACATCTAGGCAAGTATCCCTGCTTGCTTTTCCCCAATAAAACTCCATTAACATTGTTACTGATGCACCAAGAGGATTCTGGGTAAGATATGCAAATTAGATATGCAAAATCTCAAAATTTTAATTTTAATCTCAAAATTTTATCTCTACCATAATTTTATGAATTTTGATTTAACCCTGAAATTAGCTTTACCTAAACAGCAATTTGAGATCTATCTGCTACTGAACGAAACAGGCTGTTTTAAGATTTTGCATATCTAATTTGCATATTTTACCCAGAATCCTCTTGTGCATTGGTAACAATGTATATGGAGTTTTATTGGGGAAAAGCAAGCAGGGATACTTGCCTAGATGTGCTAATTTCCTATGCAAAAAATGTTTTATTGATATCCTCAGCCAAAATTGAAAAAGAGGCGAGTCGGGGCCACAGGCTTAAGAGCTTAAAAGGGTAATTTTATTGCCATACAAATTAAAATAGTGATATTCACAGCAAAAAACATAACAGGTCAGATCTGAGACAGCAGCGGTCTGACATGTTTCAGCTCACTGCCTTAATCATAGACCGTGCTGTCTCAGATGCACAGCCTTCTTAAATTACAAAATCATAGTGACGTGCAATGTCTAAGTTTAACTCTTTGATTACCTGCTGACACATATATATATGTTCTACAATCTAATGCAAGAGGACTATATAGATATTAAGATTCTGCAGAACGTTACTTTGCAATAGAAATATAAAGTTGTTGACAACATGTTAAATAAACAATCTATCAGTTAAAGCAATATTCAATCTATTATGTAACAGATTGTTCACAAACGTTGCTTAGGGTTCCACAACCAAATTTTGGGTGTTTATAAAGCTAAGGAGTGTCACTTTTTGTAATCAACATTATGACAATTTAAAGAGAAATTATCTCAATACTTCCTATTATATTTATATATTTCTTAGCTTAATCCCTACTAGATGTGTTTGGGTTTCCTCATAATAACTTGGCAGTGTTAAGGGAACTTAACCCCATTTTTTTGTTTTTTTATTTTATATTAAGCTTAAACTAGATGTTGTTGTAACATATAATCTCTCTCAACTTGATGTCTATTGCGGTTGTAAGAGAAAGACAGAAACTAGGGAAAGGGAGTAAGAAGCAAAATTCTATAAATATTATACATTAGTGGGACCACTTGACAGTATATATTTTGAAACAAGACCAGAGTAGGCACATATATCCAAAAAGTGCCCATTTTGTTTAGCATCATAAATTAGGAAAAATAGAAATGTATTTCATTGCGGCTAATGCCGAGAGAATTATCTCCAGCAGTTTATAAGGTCAGTATGTATATTTAGGCCCCTAGGGGCCCTCGTATCCAATTTGAAGATCCAAAATGCCTCGCGCATGCGAAGCAGTTTGTCTCTGTCACCCCCTCTACTGGGTACTTTAACCCATTCAATAATTTGCCACGATAGATTGTTTGTGCTACTATTGTGACAAAATTTGAAGTGTCTCGCTACTTGTGAGTCTGGATCTTCTGATTTGATATCATAGATATGTTCCTTTATCCTCTCTCTAGCTTCCCTTGTAGTAAGACCTACATACTGTTTTAAACATTCTTGGCATGTTACAAGGTATACTACATATGTGCTGCGACAGTTTGTGCATGCATCTATAGTAAACACCCTTTGTGTGTATGTTGATTGAAAAGTTTTACCAGTTAGGGTGTAGGAGCAAGCTTTACATCTCGCAGCACCACATCTATAGTGGCCCTTGCATTCCAGCCAGCTTGTGGGTCTTTGTGGATTTATTTTAATTTCACTTGGGGCCAAAATGTTCCCCAGGGTTTTGTTTTTTCTTGGGATGCATTTACATCCTTTTTGTACTATCTCATAGAGATCTCCATCTCCTTTGAGGATCGGTAGGCATTCATGAATAATGTTTGCAATCTGATCAAATTGCTTGCTATAATTTGTTACAAACATTGGTACGTTGATCATCTTTTTGTCTTTGTGCGCTCTATTTGTATTGAGCATTTGATCTCTATCCATTCTAGATACTATGTTGTATGCTTTAGTGATTTGCTTCCTAGAGAATCCTCTCTGCAAAAACCTCTCTTTAAAGTCCCTGGCCATATTATGATACTCTGATGTTGAAGAGCAATTCCTTCGTAAACGAATGAATTCTCCTTTAAGTATGCCAAAGCTTGTGTGTTTGGGGTGCATACTTTTAGCATGCAAAATGCTATTACCTGCAATCTGTTTCCTATGTAGTTTGGTGACTACTTTACTACCTTCACTAGAGAGTGTAAGGTCCAAATATTCAATACTTATTTTACTTGCATTACTCGTAAAGCTCAGACCAACATCGTTGTCATTGAGACTTTCCACAAATTTGATGCCTTCCTCAGACGATCCCCGCCATATTAGGAGGAGATCATCTATGAATCTCCGGTACATCACAATATTTCTCCTCTGGCTGCAGCTCTCTCCATATATATGGGATAGCTCCCACCACCCCATATATAAGTTTGCAAATGAGGGGGCAAAAGTGGCCCCCATCGCTGTACCTCGTTTTTGCAAGTAGAAGCTGCCGCCAAAGGAGAAATAATTGTGCGTTAGCAAGAAAAAAAGAACTCTTAATATGAAGTCTTTATCTGTATTACTGTAACCTGTATATTTATCCAGGAAGTATGCCACAGCAACCATACCTTTGTCTAATGGTATGGTTGAGTATAGGCTAACTACATCAATAGTCAACCATGAGAATTCTGGTTTCCAATTAATGTCTTTTGTCAGGACCAGTAAATGCTTTGTATCCTTAAGGAATGAGGGAAGAATTTTAACTAGAGGTTGTAGAATACCTTCCATCCATCTTCCCAAGGATTCCAACAAGGATCCAATGCCAGAGACAATAGGGCGTCCCTGGACATTGTCAAGACCCTTGTGTGTCTTGGGGAGATGGTGGAATATAGGAATTCTGGGGTTTTTAACCCATAAATATGCCTTAGTATCGTCATCCATAATGCCTAATTCATTCCCATCATCTAGGATCTGTCTCAAGCTTAGCTGGAATGCATTAGTAGGGTCAAAACTTAATTTCTCATATACCTCTGTTTGACTTAATTGCCTTTCTGCTTCTAGGATATAATCCTGTTTGTCTAAGACAACAATGTTGCCACCTTTGTCACTTCTACGAATCACAATATCATGTTTGGACTTGAGCCTCTGTATGGCTTCCTGTTCTAATTTTGTCAGGTTGTTTGATCTTTCATGTTCCGTTACAACAGATTCCTGCAGTTTATGTAGTTCTGCCTCTACACGTTTATGAAAGGATTCTAAATAGATTCCTCTTTTCCCTGTAGGGTAAAATACTGAAGTCGGTTTAAATTTTACTTTAACATTTTCTCCTTGAGATGACTCCATTTCTAAATCTAATAGGGATAGATAATCTGTAGCCTCACTAAATTCAACATTATCATACACATTAGACCCTACCTCACATGTATCAGAAGTGTTTTCTTCAATTCTACTCTCTTTGAAGCATTTCTTAACAGTTAGATTTCTCACAAATTTGTTTAAATCTAGTAATGTCTCAAAGAGATTAAAATTGGTAGAGGGAACAAATCCTAGACCATATTTCAATACTTTTTCTTCCTCTTCATCTAGGTCTGTATTTGAAAGATTCAGGATAGTTAAATCTTGTACTTGTTCTTCTGTTTTATTTGGGGTCTCAGTGTGTACCTGTTTGTCCCTGCGTTTCCCCCCCCCTCTTGTGTGATCTCCTCCTCCTTTTAGGTTGGGCTGGTCCCTTTGAAAAACCTGCCTATCATTATTGGCTGTTTCTATAATGCTATCATAGGCGGGTTGCAATTGGTATTTATTTTTGTTCTTTGCTTGTGTTATTGGGGGCTCATTAGATCTTAGAATCCCTCCTATTGCACCTGTGACATGTTGATTACTATAGGCTGCATTAGGTGCATTACTGGGTTCTATGTGTGTACTATGTGTATTAGGTTGACTCTCATAGGTTCTCTGCTGATTGCTGCATGCCTCTGTGAGTATGGTAGAGTTAGTTTGAAAGTCTCTATCTTCTCCTGATTCTCCATCTGTGTCCGAGAATGTGACTCGTCTTCTATTTCTTCTCCTTTTTTGCTGTGAATATCACTATTTTAATTTGTATGGCAATAAAATTACCCTTTTAAGCTCTTAAGCCTGTGGCCCCGACTCGCCTCTTTTTCAATTTTGGCTGAGGATTTTATGCAGACTTACAGAGGTCTGCTGGCGGTTAGCGGGGAGCTCCACAATTGGATGCTGTGCTAAGGAAGGAGCAAAGTAGATTGGTCACGCCTGGTTGTGACGAAGGATTGTAGGAGGGTTCAGATAAGGAAGACAGACCGAGACCGGGAGACCATGCAGCAATTGCAAACACCAGAGGATTAAGGTACTGTGCATACTTTAATTTGATACACTGCCCTCGTATATCCATTGCATTCTGGATCTGCAGTTTAGTTTGAGCGCTATATTGGGACTTTCTGTTTGTATATGATGTTTTATTGATACCCTGTCACTAAATACCGCCACTATACTAAAATGTTTAACCCCTATCCCGCTGCTCCTGGACCCCGCCGCAACTAGATAAAGTTATTAACCCCCATCCCGCTGCCCCCGGAGCCCACCGAAACTCTAATAAAGTTATTAACCCCTATCTCGCTGTTCCCAGAGCCCACCGCAACTAAATAAAGTTATTAACCCCTATCCCGCTGCTGCTGGAGCCCACTGCAACTAAATAAAGTTATGAACCCCTATCCCGCCGATCCCGGAGCCATCCGCAACTAAATAAATGTATTAACCCCTAAACCTCTGGCCTCCCACATCACTACCACTTACTAAACTTATTAACCCCTAAACCACCAGCCCCCCACATCGCCATAAACTATGTATTTATGCAACATCGGACTAGGATATTTCAGATATCTGAGAAAAGAGTTAATATGAATCTCAGCTGCAGATCTAAAAGTTATTTCAAATTATTCTTGCTGAATATATATATAACTTTCAGAATGAATAAATGATTTGGTGTGTAGCTGTGGAAGTAAAATACTATAGAAAAACTTAAGACACTGGGGTCAATTTATCAAGCTCCGTACGGAGCTTGATGCCCCGTGAAGACTCGCTGGAAACAGAAGTTATGAAGCAGCAGTCTAAAAACTGCTGCTCCATAACTTGTCCGTCTGCTCTGAGGCGGCAGACAGAACTCAATCCGATCGAATACGATCGGGTTTATTGACACCCCCTGCTAGCGGGCGATTGGCCGCAAATCTGCAGGGGGCAGCATTGAACCAGCAGTTCACAAGAACTGCTGGTGCAATGATGAATGCCGACAGCGTATGCTGTCAGCATTTATCAATGTGAATCGGACATGATCCGCCATATCGGATCATGTCTGCTCGCACCATAGTAAATATACCCCTATAACATTAGAGAATGGAGCATAAAGACAACAGTAAGTCACAGAAAACTGGTCTGAACAAAATCCCACAGTGGTTCTATGTACAGGAATCAGATCAGTATAACAATAGTGCAGACATGACAGTCTATGCTATGCTGCATCTGATCATAGCGATTATGTGGGCTCTTGTTACAGGTACCTGTTAATAACATATGGATTAAAATAAGCATGCAAAAAGCTAAGTGCAAGAATAGTCCAAAATGCATTTACTGGTTATGATTAAGCAGAGTAAACGTTGGACAGTGTAGATGCGATCAGCGTGGTTGCAGAGCAGGGGAGATTCTGAAGGCAGTCTCAGTTTGCAGGTGGAGTTGATCAGCTGATTGGAATCAGTAAGCGTCACTGCTACAGGAATAGCAGCAGACAGTTCACTCGAAATGAACGTGGTTAAAGAAAACAAACAAAAGCTTAAATTAGGTCAGCCAAAGGCTGTAAAGTCCAACAAATAGCAACTGCTACTGATGTGAGTTTAGAAAGTACGATACTATTTTCCTTTGCACTTCAGATCAATGAACAGAGAGAGTTCTTCATAGGAAAATAGGAGGCTTAGTTCTACTAGCCCATAGGAAAACAAATACCAAGCAAAGAGGTCAGGAAGGGGTGTGAATATATACAGCAAAGACTTAGGATAAACCCTCCCTTCCTTAAAGGTACAGGCTCATGACAGAACACTGTCACGCTTGGATGAGCAGGTTCTGGGGTATGCAAGGTGGTGGCAGACTGTCTTGAATACTGAAAGGGGCCAGTGGTATGTGCTTCTTTCTGGAATTACCCCTATTAGGCATGTTTAAGAAACAGACAAGCAATTAAGTTTATTGCACAGGAAATGGAGACTTGAAGCAGGGTAAGTAACCAGGCGAGTCTGAGGTAATGCCCACAATATGGCCAGGAACAGGAGTGCAAACTTAGGCTAACACAGGGGGTGCGAATGGAGGCCGAGGCAGGAGGTGACCACTTGAGGCCGAGACTAGAGGTGCCCACTTGAGACCGAGACTCGAGGTGCCCACTTGAGGCCAAGACTCGAGGTGACCACTTGAGGCCGAGACTGGAGGTGTCACTTGAGGCCGAGACTGGGAGGTGCCCACTTGAGGCCGAGACTGGATACACTGGTACTGCTGAGACAGGTTGAAGACACAGGATACACAGGTTCTTCTATGACAGGCTGAAGACACAGGATACACAGATACTGCTGTGACAGGCAGGAGACACAAAATACACAGATACTTCTGTGACAGGCTGGAGGCAAACTGATACACAGGTACTGTTGTGACAGGCTGGAGGCACAGGATACACAGGTACTGTTGTGACAGGCTGGAGGCACAGGATACACAGGTACTGTTGTGACAGGCTGAAGGCACAAGATACACAATTACTGCTGTGAAAGGCTGGAGACACAGGATACACAGGTACTGTTGTGACAGGCTGGAGACACAGGATACACAGGTACTGCTGTGACAGGCTGGAGACACAGGATACACAGGTACTACTGTGACAGGCTGGAGACACAGGATACACAAATGTTTGGCAGGGCCCACTTCAGATACCTGAACACTGGTAGCAGAGACTCTTACGCAAAACTTGGCACACATGCAGTATACTGGAACTTGACAGAGTTTGGATGCAGAAGTAGGTGACTGAAACTTTGCAAATATGCTTAGCTGCGTTTGGGTACATGAGCTCGATTAAGGAACTTGGTAAGTGTCTTCGTTAGGGCTAGGCACTGAAACAGAATTCCAGGGAAGCAGGATGATGCCACAGAAAGCAGAGACAAGCTGGTACAGAGAGGATAGTCAGGAGACAAGCCAAGGGTCAGACATCTGAGAGCAGTCAGTTTCCATAAACAGAAAAGCAGTCCAATCTTTCATCAAAACCAAGAGAGATCCAAAAGGGTAGTCAGAGAACAAGCCAGGTTCAGGAACCAAATGGGAAATACAGGCAAGGTTTACACTGTGGATTGTAAAGCAGCCTATTATAGGGGAGCTGATTGCAAAACTGCCTGCAGTTGACAAGCAAATGCAAAGTCCTCTGATGGTGCAGGAAAAGAGAAACAGGCTGGGAACCAAAAGACCCAGGTTCAAATCTGGGCACTGCTGGGACAACCCCCCCCCCCAAAAAAAAAAAAGAAGTTTCCCAAGAATCTCTCTCCTCCTCAAACCCAGACCATCTGATATACTAGAGTTACCCCTTATGACGTCTGGAATTGAGTATTTAATTAACTTCATATTCAACGTCATCCACAACATCAGGCAGGGTGGTACCTGGCACCAGTTCCTCAGGACGATAGAACTTTAACAGAGCCACATGAAAGGTGGGTATGAATGTGGTACATTGAAGGGTGTTCCAATGTAACTGCATTTTCATTGATAATCTTAATTATGCGGAAAGGAGCCACATAGAGCGTATTGACTCAATAATGGCCGCAAAATAAAAACAGTCAGAACTGCTTGCGGGAACGTTTAACTGCTCCGTCGACAGATACACAAGAGAAACTGAAGGACTCCGCTCTCCGATCAGATGTGAAAAAGCAGAATCATAAGAGCAGTCATGTGACTGCATCAGAGCAAAAAAGAGATGTGACATAAGGAAAAGCGTGCAAGTTACGCTGTGCTGCCGGCCCAGAGAAAATAAAAAAGTAAATGTCTGTAGGGCGGTTTAGCCCTAAAACATAACACCCATATCTAGGAAGCATTAAATAACCCACATTTTTTTTCTTTAATGATTCAGATAGAGCATGCCATTTTAACCCCTTAGTGACCAGGCCACTTTTCAATTTAGTTACAAATATAGTCTATATCTAGGAGGATAGAGACTAGAAGAATGCACTTGAGTAGCACTTGAGTTCCTAGAAATAATATGATGCTTGTATGAGACTTAAACACTCGCTAGGAGTCAATGGGTTGGAAGGAAAATTAAAACATAACTTTTATTAACTAAACATCAGATAAAAATATGATGTGTACGTGTGTGCATTTTTAAAAACACATAGCAACTTTGAAAATATAAGTGGCTCTAAGTATCAAGAAAATCAGTTGTCTTGGACTAGAAATATCGGTGGATTGTATAAAAACTGATTAATGTAAATCTATCTAACTGATAGTTTTCTTATCCCCTATAGTGTTGTCCACTGCTATTTCCCTAATGGAGTTGTTACTGTATCTGATAGGGTAATCGTGTGTAGAAGATGGATGCAAAATTTGTATCAGTAAAGGATACTAGTAACTAAAGTACTAAAGTATGTTTGCACCTTCCATTATCAGAGTGAATGGGTTTCTAAATTGAGCTCGGTATTTTAAATTTATTACTTCTATTATACCAGATTATATTATTGATATGTGTATAAAGTAACAGCACATATTTATTCAATATTCCATTATTTCATGCACTGATATATTACACTAGCTCAAATAGCTAGAATATGTATATCAATATATACTGTATAATTAACCTGTTGTTACAGCAGGAGTTTTTTTAGTGTAAATGGCTCAAGTTTATATCTGACATGTATGGGTGCTTGGTGTACTTTAACACAATTGCTCTTGAGAGTTTCGAGTTTGTGTTTACATTAGTAGTGGTGTTAATATTTCACCAATTTTAATACTTATGTAATTTGTACTTTGTGGCAAAAGTTATTTGGCTTTTTCTATCACTTAAACTATCTGGTCATCTGGCAGGCTTTCAGTGTCTTGCTTTTGAAATTTGCAGCATTCTCTGAACAAAAACCTGCGTTTTGGATAATTGTGTAGATATCTTGTGGATATTATATTCTAGGTATCCAATATTTTTGTGTATCTATAGTTAGGTACTATTTGCTAAAGTGCAAACTTAAGTAGCCAGTATAAACGTCTAACCGTAATGCTTAGCAGTATCAAGAAATTGTTTTATCTTTAGTTTCTTCTAAATCAACCATTGTAAGCAATTATTAGTTGTAGTTTAGAGACGTTTAAAGTATATATTATTGTATTATCGAAAAGAAGTTTACTGCTACTTGTACCAACATCTAGCTTCTATGCCTTTAAATATCAATAGAAAATTGTTTGAGCCTGCCACGATAACTGACTAGTGGTTCTAACTTTCAAATATTGTTCAACAATTTACCAACAACACTTATTACTAACTCGCCGCTATAGCCTTGAGGTATCACCATATATGTATATGATAGATTGTTTAAATTTATATAAGAGAGGAAGGAGTAGTTTCGGCGGTTGGCGGTTATGGCTTTTGTAATAATAGCTTATGGAATGCCTTTAAAGTTTGCCACTGGTACTTTAGAGATAATGCCTAAAGTCTTAGTATTGATCTAGTCCGGATTTGCCACTTTATCAATATAATAATTAGAGTTAGCTATGCCATTAAAAAAACAACAACGGGGTATTTAACTGATACCCATCCCTAACATGTTTCGCCGATAGCGTTTCGGCTTTTTCAAAGGTGACGCGTGCCGGCGTCTCAGGGTATTTGAATGCGTGAACAAAAACCCATTGGCTACCTTTGAACCAATCTTAGCCCTCTGAACGTCTAGAGGGGCGTAATTAGAGTATGATTGACATTAGTAGTATTGACAGCATTTTTCTATGCTTGCCGATGTAAATTAGTTCAATACAAGGCGGAAGATTAATGGCATTAAAATATCATGATATATACTTTGCATAAACAGAGTTTATTATTGTGTATGAATATCATAGATAGATTTGAGTCATGATCGTATGTACCTGTCCGATATTGCAAGAGAAGTTGTTGCTTTTCTCTCTGTGTGGGAAGTGTATTATTTGGTATATATTTGTTGTTTTCTTCTTTCAAGAGTTATATATCCTTAATGATATGTATGGAGGTTGTAAGTACATGTTCTCCTTTAAGTGATCACTATTGCTTTTTTCGGACTTCATGTGTACTGAAAGTTTTACTCATTCCCATTGAAGGTATATACTTGTTACCTATTGTCATAGTGGCCCTTGTATAATAGGGGCATGACTTGGACTTGTAAATATTGTTTTACTATACTTGAGGGGAAATTACAATATCGATGCTTCATGTATAGTATTGTAGCTCAGACCCTCCGATTATAATTCTCTCATATTGACTAGAAGGAGGGGGAGGTGTTGTTAACCCTTGAAGTTAGATAGATGTCAATTGTGGTGTGGGGGGGTTTTAGTGTTAGGGAAATGTGAGATTTATCAATTGAATGGGGAAAATAAATTAAAATGAATAGTGTAATTTCTGCATGAGGGATAAAAGGGATCCTTTAATACGTGAATAAGGTGCACTCGGGCAGGGGAAGTATTCAAATATGTGTGGCGAGGTGTAATAATTAATGTGAGTTGGGATTAAGGAATATATATATAATCACGTGCTGCCTGTGTAAGGGATTGACATCAGGTTGTGCTCTACATATTGGGTTGAATGGAAACTTATTGGAAATACATTGCACTGGGTGATGTTAATGTTACATTTGTAATTGTAATTATTTAGAACAATTTTTGAAAAAATCAAAAGTGAAGATGAAAATAGAATAGAAATAAAAAATATGTAAAAAAATTATATAAAATTTTTGATAAGAGTGAATATAAATATAAATATAAACGTAATGTGATAATAATTACATATGAATGTGATGGCAAACGTGTAGTTAAGAGAAATAATGACAACATCCTTCAAGGATTAGTTGAGATATCTCGTATATCGTATCAGTCTGAAGATACTAGCTTACATGGAGATGGAGAAACTTATTTTACATGTCATTGACATTAATTTTCCTTATATAAACATCGAATAGTTGTTCTGCTCGTTCATGCCTTTAGGGTATACACTATCCATTAAATATATCCATTTTGCTTCTGCCTTGAGTAGCGCTGTTTCTAAGTCACCCCCTCTTAGTCCTAAGGATATCCTCTGGATTCCAAAGCATTTTAATTCAGAAGTTTTTGATTGGTGGTGTTTAAAGAAATGTGAAGCTACGGACGTTATTTTTTTGTCTTTAGATAGATCTTTCGGGGCATTGCGTATGTTTCGTAAATGTTCCATCAATCGAGTATGCACTGTTCTAGTAGTCATACCAATGTACACTCTGGGACATTTACATTGAAGCACATAAATTACTCCACTAGAATTGCAATTGATGTAACTTTTAATTTGATGTTGTTTTCCAAATCTATCGGTGATGGATTTCTTTTTAATCATGTTGCCACATGAGGAGCAATTTCCACATAAGAATGAACCTCTTTCTGGTGGTCTGGTTTGATTGTTTTTTTGTACGAAATGACTGGGGCTCAGCATTTCCTTTAGGTTTCTATTCCTGCGATAGCTGAGTTGAACCCTTTCTCCTATTAGATCCTTTCAATAAGGGTCCGCTTGTAGTATGTGCCAGTTGTTGTTAATTATGTTCACAATTTCCTGTGTTTGCTGGTTGTACGTTAGTACCAGTCTGGTTTTATTATCACCTTTTTTGTTTTTTGTTTTTAATAATTCGGATCTATTTGTTTTTAATGCTCTTGTTTTAGCTTTGCGAATAGATCTCTTGCTGTAGCCCCTTACAAGTAAGCGTTTTTCCAATTCTGCAGCTCTCATTTTGAAGGAGAATTCTTGTGAGCAGTTTCTCCTTAGTCTCAAAAATTCTCCAACTGGTAGGGATTTTGTAGTGTTGGGTGCATGGGCACTGGTGGCAAATAAGACGTTGTTGGTAGCTGTTTCTTTTCGATACAAGTCTGTGCTTAGGGAGCCATCTTCTTCTTTACAGATCATTAAATCCAAAAAAGAGATATTTGTCTGACTTTTGTGGTGGGTTAATCTAATGTTCAGATTGTTCTGATTCAGTCTTGATAGAAAGATTTCAAGGTCTTCTTCGGTGCCTTCCCATAAGAATAGAATGTCGTCTATGTATCGAATCCATACAGGGATCTTGTCTGCATAGTCGTCATTTATATCACTAAATACCACAGTTTGCTCCCACCACCCCAAAAATAAATTTGCGTAGGTAGGGGCACAGGCCGTGCCCATGGCAGTACCTTGCGTTTGGAGGTAGAACTTATTGTTGAAGAGAAAATAGTTTTTAGTTAGCACAAATTTGAGTAGGTTAAGTGTGAATTGGTTATGGTCTGGGCTTTCATCAGAAGACATATTAAGAAAGTATCGGATGGCATTCAATCCAATTTGGTGGTCAATGCTGGTATACAGTGATTCCACGTCACAGGAGACTAACCAGGTGTTTTTAGAGATGTTAATATCCTGTATTATTTGTAGCACTTCCATGGTGTCTTTTACAAATGATGATAGTTGTGTTAAGAATGGTCTTAATCTTAAATCTACATATTGACTCGCTTTTTCCGTTAAGTTCTCATTACCGGAGACGATGGGTCTGCCAGGTGGTTTTTGGCTGTTTTTGTGAACTTTTGGAATTAAGTAAAAAGTTGCGACTTTGGGATGTGTTATAGTCAGATACTTCTTTTCCTTAGTATTGATTAAGCCGTTCTTAAAGGCTGAGTCAATTAATTTATTGTATTGCTCATGGAAATCTCCTGTTGGGTTACTCCATAGTTCTTTATAGCAGACTTTGTTCTTTAATTGAAGTTTGGCCTCATCCAAATACATTTCTATGGGCCATATTACAATATTACCACCCTTGTCAGCATTGCGAATTATGACATCATTCCAGGATTCCATTTCAGTCAAAGTATCCCTTTCCTTTTTTGATAGATTTTGTTGTTTGGAGGTAATATCTAATTTGTTGATACTTTGACATACAATTTGATTGAAGACTTCAATATTGGGACATGTGTTGTTAGGGGGAACGTATTTCGATTTGGTTTTTAACGTTCTTCGCCAATTAGGTCTTTCATGTTCTTCTTGTTCTGAATTGAGATCATTTAATATTTGTAGAGATTCCAATTCGTCTTCAGTCCAGTCAACAGATGGAATGTCTGGTTCTTTGTTAGTGAAATGTCTTTTTAGAAGAAGTTTGCGTAAAAACAATTGTACGTCTTTAATTACCTCAAATTTGTCCAGATTGTTATGTGGACAAAAAGATAAGCCCTTTGATAAAACGTTAATGTGAAGAGGGGTTAGAACCCTATTAGATAGATTTATAATTCTTAATTTCTCATCCGTATTAGAGAGAATGGGCTCGGATTCCTTTTGGGTGGTTTGTTGGTCTGTTGTTTGTCTTTCTGGTTCTTTTTGTTTCTAGTTTGTCTTTTGTTTTTTCCACCCACCTCTTCTGGTGGTTCGGAATCGGTACTTGAATCCTCTTCTAAAAAAGATTTTCTTTTTCTGTTTTCCACTATACTTGTGTTGCTGGAAGTGGATGCTTGAGGGGTTGTTTCCTGATCAGTGTCTTCATTGTCTGTATCGGATATGTCAGTTTCCACAATGTTTACTCTTCTCTGAGATCTAGAGTTGGTTGGATTGATTTTGTTTCGCCATTTGTAGACTTTATTATTATTGAAATCCTGTATGTCTCTTTGTAATTTGCCCTTTTTAGTCATCTTGATTTCATTTTCATATTTATCCAATTCGTTTTGGTATTTTTTATATGCAGTTTCAAATTCTTGCATTTGCTCAAATTGTTTCAGTTGTTCATTTTGGCTTTGGATTATCTCTTCTAATCTATCGTATTCAGAGGAGTCGTGTTTAATGAGAATTTTCATTAATTTGGCAGAGCATTCACTTAGTGCTTCTTCCCATTCTATACTTAAATTTTTTTGTTTGAATTTGAATGCTGGGAAGAGTTGTATCCTCAGGCCCCTAGGTATTAAGTTCCTCTGAATATACTGCTCACAGAATTGTTTGTCCCACCAGAGTTTATCTTGTTTAAAGAGGTTTTTATGTAGTTCTCTTAATAGAGTGTCTAGATTGTTTGGAGTGGTATCTGTACTAGTGGTTATTGAATTGTTAAAGACTTCATTCATATCTGCAAGTCTTTTTTGCTCCCTAGTTTGTCTATCAGTCTCGAACTTTTCAATTTGTTGACCATCTGGGACCAAGGCTATTTTTGCATTTCTGCAATGTTTGTGTTTAACTGTTATTTTCCTCTTACTCATTTACTGTACCCACACATATTATATACCGTTTTTCTCGCCATTAAATGGAATTTCTAAAGATACCATTATTTTCATCATATCTTATAATTTACTATAAAAAAATTATAAAATATTAGGAAAAAATGAAAAAAAACACACTTTTTCTAACTTTGAGCCCCAAAATCTCTAACACATCTACAACCACCATAAAATACCAATGCTAAACAGTTTCTAAATTTTGTCTTGAGTTTAGAAATACCCAATGTTTACATGTTCTTTGCTTTTTTTGCAAGTTATAGGGCAATAAGTACAAGTAGCACTTTGCTATTTCAAAACCATGTTTTTTCAAAATTGGCGATAGTTATATTGTAACACCAATATCTGTCAGGAATCCCGGAATAACCCTTCAAATGTATATATTTTTTAAAAGAAGACAACCTAAGGTATTAAACTTGGGGTATTTTGACTTTTTTTATGCAACCATTTTACCACCAATCTATGCCAAAGTTTGGGGGGGGGAAAAATAATTAGATTTTTTGACAAATAGCAATTTAAGAATACATTTACTGATAAAATGGTAAGGGTTAATGCCAAATAACACCCTAATATGTCTTCAGTAGCTACTCCTGGGTACAGTGATACCACCCATGTATAGGTGTGTCGGGTTCTCTGTGGGCTAAAAGCCCTTATTTTTAGAGAGCGCATTCCAGTTTTTCAACTTGGAATTTTCACATCGGTCATCATGCACCCATGTCCTATTTGGGACATTTCTGAAGCTGGCCAATGGAATTTACCCCCATCAAACCATATATTTTTGAAAAGTAGACACCCTAGGGTTTTTCAAATGCTGATATTTTAACACTTTCCATGCACTAATTCAACCACCAGTCTTTGTCAAACTTTTGGGTAGTCATTTTTTTGTGTTATTTTTCACACACATTGTATTTTAGGCATGTATTTTCAGTTCCTGTTATGTGTTACTGCCAAAAACCACCTCAATATGTGTTCAAAAACATATCCTGAGTACAGTGATACCACCTATGTATAGGTGTGTCGGGTTCTCTGGGGGCTAAATGGCCTTATTTGTAGGTAGCGCATTCCAGTTTTTCAACTTGGAATTTTCACATCGGTCATCATGCACCCATGTCCTATTTGGGACATTTCTGAAGCTGGCCAATGGAATTTACCCCCATCAAACCATATATTTTTGAAAAGTAGACACCCTAGGGTTTTTCAAATGCTGATATTTTAACACTTTCCATGCACTAATTCAACCACCAGTCTTTGTCAAACTTTTGGGTAGTCATTTTTTTGTGTTATTTTTCACACACATTGTACTTTAGGCATGGATTTTCAGTTCCTGTTATGTGTTACTGCCAAAAACCACCTCAATATGTGTTCAACAACATCTCCTGAGTACAGTGATACCACCTATGTATAGGTGTGTTGGGTTCTCTGGGGGCTAAATGGCCTTATTTTTAGGTAGCGCATTCCAGTTTTTCAACTTGGAATTTTCACATTGGTCATCATGCACCCATGTCCTATTTGGGACATTTCTGAAGCTGGCCAATGGAATTTACCCCCATCAAACCATATATTTTTGAAAAGTAGACACCCTAGGGTTTTTCAAATGCTGATATTTTAACACTTTCCATGCACTAATTCAACCACCAGTCTTTGTCAAACTTTTGGGTAGTCATTTTTTTGTGTTATTTTTCACACACATTGTACTTTAGGCATGGATTTTCAGTTCCTGTTATGTGTTACTGCCAAAAAACACCTCAAAATGTGTTCAACAACATCTCCTGAGTACAGTGATACCACCTATGTATAGGTGTGTCGGGTTCTCTGGGGGTTAAATGGCCTTATTTTTAGGTAGCGCATTCCAGTTTTTCAACTTGGAATTTTCACATCGGTCATCATGCACCCATGTCCTATTTGGGACATTTCTGAAGCTGGCCAATGGAATTTACCCCCATCAAACCATATATTTTTGAAAATTAGACACCCTAGGGTTTTTCAAATGCTGATATTTTAACACTTTCCATGCACTAATTCAACCACCAGTCTTTGTCAAACTTTTGGGTAGTCATTTTTTTGTGTTATTTTTCACACACATTGTACTTTAGGCATGGATTTTCAGTTCCTGTTATGTGTTACTGCCAAAAACCACCTCAATATGTGTTCAACAACATCTCCTGAGTACAGTGATACCACCTATGTATAGGTGTGTCGGGTTCTCTGGGGGCTAAATGGCCTTATTTTTAGGTAGCGCATTCCAGTTTTTCAACTTGGAATTTTCACATCGGTCATCATGCACCCATGTCCTATTTGGGACATTTCTGAAGCTGGCCAATGGAATTTACCCCCATCAAACCATATATTTTTGAAAATTAGACACCCTAGGGTTTTTCAAATGCTGATATTTTAACACTTTCCATGCACTAATTCAACCACCAGTCATTGTCAAACTTTTGGGTAGTCATTTTTTTGTGTTATTTTTCACACACATTGTACTTTAGGCATGGATTTTCAGTTCCTGTTATGTGTTACTGCCAAAAACCACCTCAATATGTGTTCAACAACATCTCCTGAGTACAGTGATACCACCTATGTATAGGCGTGTCGGGTTCTCTGGGGGCTAAATGGCCTTATTTTTAGGTAGCACATTCCAGTTTTTCAACTTGGAATTTTCACATCGGTCATCATGCACCCATGTCCTATTTGGGACATTTCTGAAGCTGGCCAATGGAATTTACCCCCATCAAACCATATATTTTTGAAAAGTAGACACCCTAGGGTTTTTCAAATGCTGATATTTTAACACTTTCCATGCACTAATTCAACCACCAGTCTTTGTCAAACTTTTGGGTAGTCATTTTTTTGTGTTATTTTTCACACACATTGTACTTTAGGCATGGATTTTCAGTTCCTGTTATGTGTTACTGCCAAAAACCACCTCAATATGTGTTCAACAACATCTCCTGAGTACAGTGATACCACCTATGTATAGGTGTGTCGGGTTCTCTGGGGGCTAAATGGCCTTATTTTTAGGTAGCGCATTCCAGTTTTTCAACTTGGAATTTTCACATCGGTCATCATGCACCCATGTCCTATTTGGGACATTTCTGAAGCTGGCCAATGGAATTTACCCCCATCAAACCATATATTTTTGAAAACTAGACACCCTAGGGTTTTTCAAATGCTGATATTTTAACTCTTTCCATGCACTAATTCAACCACCAGTCTTTGTCAAACTTTTGGGTAGTCATTTTTTTGTGTTATTTTTCACACACATTGTACTTTAGGCATGGATTTTCAGTTCCTGTTATGTGTTACTGCCAAAAAACACCTACCTCAATATGTGTTCAACAACCTCTCCTGAGTACAGTGATACCACCCATGTATAGGTGTGTTGGGTTCTCTGGGGGCTAAAAGGCCTTATTTTTAGGAAGCCCATTCCATTTTTTCCACTTTGAATTTTCACATCCCATGCACCCATGTCCTATTTAAGACATTTCTGAAGCCGGCCAATGTAATTTACCTCAATCAAACCATATATTTTTGAAAAGTAGACTTCCTAGGGTATTTCAAATGCAGGTATTTTAACACTTTCCATGCACTAATTTAACCACTAGCCTTTGTCAAACTATTGGGCATTCATATTTTTGTGTTATTGTTCACATACATTGTACTTTAGACATGGATTCACAGCTCCTGCTATGTGTTACTACCAAAGACGACACCAATATGTGGTCACCAACATCTCCTGAGTTCAGTGATACCACCTATGCATAGGTTTGGTGGCTTGTTTGGGGGGTGCAATGCCAAATGTCTGACATGCGTTTGTGATTTTTTTTCACATTTAACATATTTTCTTTGCCTATCGTCTTTTTGGGGGGTCTTTTAACATACCCCAATTTATTTGTTTTCCATGAATGTGCATATATTTGAAAAGTTGACACCCCAAGGTATTGTATATGGTGTGCTTTGATGCCTTTGAAGCAACCGTTTTAGCCAAAAAAATTGGAGAAAGTGTATGGTGGTTATTTTTCAATTTTCATTTTTACAGACACATTGCTTTTGACTATGATTTAGGAGAGACTGTTGTAAGTTATTGCAAAAGAATACTTCAGGTTGTTTTCTGCAAGGCACCCTGAGTACACCTATGCCCCCCATGCATAGGTTTGCCAGGATTTTGGGAAGGTTATGTTACAATTTTATGACTTGTGATTTTAGTTATTAACAATGAGAGTATTTCTTCTGATAGGCCTATCTTTAGTTTGTGGCCTATTGCATACCCCACTTTTATTTATTGCCATGAAAGTGTATATTTTTTAAATGTTGACACCCGAAGGTATTGTATATGGTGTGCTTTGATGCCTTTGAAGCAACCGTTTTAGCCCAAAAAATTGGAGAAATTGTATGGTGGTTATTTTTCAATTTTCATTTTTACAGACACATTGCTTTTTGACTATGATTTAGGAGAGACTGTTGTAAGTTATTGCAAAAGAATACTTCAGGTTGTTTTCTGCAAGGCACCCTGAGTACACCTATGCCCCCCATGCATAGGTTTGCCAGGATTTTGGGAAGGTTATGTTACAAATTTATGACTTGTGATTTTAGTTATTAACAATGAGAGAATTTCTTCTGATAGGCCTATCTTTAGTTTGTGGCCTATCGCATACCCCACTTTTATTTATTGCCATGAAAGTGTATATTTTTTAAATGTTGACACCCCAAGGTATTGTATATGGTGTGCTTTGATGCCTTTGAAGCAACCGTTTTAGCCCAAAAAATTGGAGAAAGTGTATGGTGGTAATTTTTCAATTTTCATTTTTACAGACACATTGCTTTTTGACTATGATTTAGGAGAGACTGTTGTAAGTTATTACAAAAACATACTTCAGGTTGTTTTTTGCAAGGCACCCTGAGAACACCTATGTCCCCCATGCATAGGTTTGACAGGGGTTTTGGTTAAAAAAAAATAACAGGCCCAATTTTAGAAAAAAATAGAGTAGTGAAATGTAAAAATCTGGCACAGTAAAAGTAAAAAAAAAAAACCCATCTAACAGTAAACATAACCAAAAAAAAAATATATATATATATAACACCAAATGTATTTATTTTTTTAAAAATTGACCATTGTATGGTACCGCTTGAAGCAGTCCCCAATGCAGAGTGCAGGCTGTCCAGGGCAATCAGGACAGTGATATATGGTGTCCCTTCTCTTCCCCCTCTTGGTACAGACTCTGCATTTTTTTTGTGGTTTCTGCTTTGCGGCAGTAGGGGGGATTTTAAAAATAAAATGAGTAGCCCCAACTCTGCTCTCTCCCATCACCACCCGGGGAGCAGGTGCATCATGGTACAAAATCCCAGTAATAATCTGGAGCTGAAACTGTAAAAATGTTTTTTTAACTCTGGGGTTTGCTTTTTTGAACAACAAAAAAGCGTTGTGGGTTGCAATCTGCATTAGGTAAATTGCAACCTTTTTGTACCAGGCCCTTGTCTTCCGCATAATTAGGTAGGGCTGCAGCAGCTGATCAGCCAGATCAACCCCACCCATATGCCGGTTATAAGACTTGATGCACACTGGCTTCCTTATGATCTCAGCTCTGCCACGTACAGAAACCGCCACCGTCCTCTCTGTGTGGATGGTGGTAAGAAGGTATACATCCTTCTTGTCTCTGTACTTAAGTGCCAACAGCTCCTCTTGGCGCAGAGCTGAGGTCTCCCCCCTTCGTAGCCGGGTGCGTACAAGTTGTCCTGGGAAACCTGCGCGGTTCTTTTTAATTGTACCGCAAGCTACTGTATCAAAGCAATACAGTAGCTTGAACAAAAGGACACTTGTATAAAAATTGTCTAAGTACAAGTGATACCCTTTGTTCATTAGGGGTAATATCAGGTCCCAGACAATCTTGCCAGTGGTTCCCATATGTTCTGGGCAACCTGGAGGGTCAAGGTGGCTATCCTTTCCCTCATACACCCGGAAGGCCTGAGTATACCCAGTCTCGCTGTCACAGAGCTTATACACCTTTACCCCATATCTGGAGCGTTTGGAAGGAATATACTGCTTGAATCCCAGCCTTCCCTTATACTTCATTAGGGATTCATCAACGCATATATTCCTTCCAGGTGTATAAGCCTCTGCAAACCTGGCAGAAAAGTGGGTTATCAGGGGGCGGATTTTATACAGCCTGTCAAATTGGGGATGCTCCCTAGGGGGGCACAGGCTGTTGTCGCTGAAGTGCATGAAATGCAGAATCATTTCATACCTCTTCCTCGACATAGTCTGGGAGAAAATGGGGGTAGAGCAGATGGAGCTACTACTCCAGTAGGAGCGAATGGAGGGTTTCTTTATGATGCCCATCAGCATAGTCAATGCCCAGAATTTTTTTAATTCTGGCACATTGATGGGGGCCCATTGCTGCTTTGCCAAATATGTTCCAGGCTTTGCAGCACGGAACTGATGGGCATATAAATTAGTTTGGGCGACAATGTTCCCCAATATATCATCGCCCAGAAACACTTCCAGAAACTGCTGGGGGCTAAAACCTGCCACATCTATATTTATGCCAGCATTTGCTGTGAAGGGTGGGATATCTGGCCTCTGGAGATGAGGCGTTACCCACTCTTCAGCAGCAATGGCAGCAACACGCCTCCTTCTGGCAGGGGGGCTAGCAGGGGGGCTGGCAGGGGGGTAGCAGGGGGGCTGGCAGGGGGGCTAGCAGCCACAGATACATCACTATCAGTTGAGACTGCATCTAGTGATGTATCTGAGCACATGGCAGGGTCAAAATTGGGGTCTCAGTCAGAAATAGAGGCATCTGACTCTGACGCAAGGATGGCATACGCCTCCTCAGCACTATATCTTTTCTGTGACATTTTTGTATCTGTCACAGAAAACAATTACTAAAAAAAATTAAATTAACTAAATTAATTAACTAAATTAACTAGCAAAAAAGTACAGCTATGCTACTGCCAGTGATTTATAGCGATCACTGGCAAGCTAGGGGTTAATGGCTCTGAAAATTAAATTAAATTAACTAAATGTTTCTGAAAAGAGCCTTTGGGTTTTTAAAAAATTACAACAACAAAATTAACCCCTAAAAAAATGCACAGACAGAAAAAAAGTACAGCTATGCAACTGCCAGTGATTTATAGCGATCACTGGCAAGCTAGGGGTTAATGGCTCTGAAAATTAAATTAAATTAACTAAATGTTTCTGAAAAGAGCCTTTGGGTTTTTAAAAAATTACAACAACAAAATTAGCCCCTAAAAAAATGCACAGACAGCAAAAAAGTACAGCTATGCAACTGCCAGTGATTTATAGCGATCACTGGCAAGCTAGGGGTTAATGGCTCTGAAAATTAAATTAACTAAATGTTTCTGAAAAGAGCCTTTGGGTTTTTAAAAAATTACAACAACAAAATTAACCCCTAAAAAAATGCACAGACAGCAAAAAAGTACAGCTATGCAACTGCCAGTGATTTATAGCGATCACTGGCAAGCTAGGGGTTAATGGCTCTGAAAATTAAATTAAATTAACTAAATGTTTCTGAAAAGAGCCTTTGGGTTTTTAAAAAATTACAACAACAAAATTAACCCCTAAAAAAATGCACAGACAGCAAAATGCAGCAAAAAAAAGTACACCTATGCTACTGCCAGTGATATATAGTGATCACTGGCAAGCTAGGGGTTAATGGCTCTGAAACAAATAAAATAAATAAATCTCTCTCTCTGCTAAATACAGGTCTCTCTCTCTCCAACAAAATGGCAAGTGAGGAGAGGGAGGGAGATCCACACTGATAAGTGTCAATATTTACAAATATTGACATGATCAGACAAATGGGGTATTTTATTATTATTATTTTTTTTAGGGTGGGAGGCTCAGATTGGGTGACCCTAGCTTGCCCCTATGATGATGCAGGCTAGGGACACCCCCAGAGGCCCCATGATGCACTGGGCATCGCCATCTTGGATGCCTAGTGAAGGGGGAGGGGGGGGCTATTTGGGCTTTTTTTTATTTATCCGTTTTGTTTTTTTTAAATTTTAATTTATTATTTAATAACAAACTAAGTGCCTCAACCCACCGAGGCACTTAGCACACAAGCAGAGCATCGGAAGCGTGTCCGATCGCTTCCGATGCTCTGAAACACTGCCGGGCTCCACGTGGAGCGAAACCGGAAGTGATCACTCGTGGGGGAGTGATCAATCCGGTCCCGGCACTCGGGAACAGTATTGCAGGATGCCTAGACATCAAGGCAAGCCTGCAATACTGTTAGAGCAGCTGGAAGCGATTTCGATCGCTTCCAGTGCTCTGTTAAACCGACGACGTATGCCATACGTCGTCGGTCGTTAAGTGCTTTTTTTTTGAGGACGTATGGCATACGTCGTCGGTCGTTAAGGGGTTAAGCAACTTTCTAATTTACTCCTAATATCAAATTTTCTTTGTTCTCTTGCTATCTTTATTTAAAAAGCAGTAATTTAAAGCTTAGGAGCCAGCCCATTTTAGGTTTAGCACCCTGGATTGTGCTTGCTTATTGGTGGGTACATTTAGCAAACCAATAAGCAAGTATAACCCAGGTTCTCAACGAAAAATGGACCGGCTCTTAAGCTTTACATTCCTGCTTTCTAAATAAAGCTAGCAAGAAAACGAAGAAAAATAAATAATAGGAGTAAATTAGAAAGTCTTTTAAAATTGCATGCTCTGTCTGAATTATTTAAAAATAATAATTTGGGTTTAGTGTCCCTTTAACAGCTCTGCTAGTGTGTTCTTTGTCTCCTCCTGGTGGCCAGGAGTTGAATTCCCACTTGTAATTTGAATGAATTTGTGGACTCTTTGTGCCATTGGAAAGAAATATAACTTTTATATGCACTGGGAAACAAAAAAATGTGTGTGACTCACTCTATTGCTATATTTACTTTATTGAGGTGGTTTGGAACTGAACCCGCTTTATCTCCGAGGTGTGCCTGTATACATATTATTATTATTATTATCAGTTATTTGTAGAGTGCCAACAGATTCCACAGTGCTATAAACATAGGCATGATAGGCAAGGTAACATTTATAGGGATCAAATGGGTAGAGAGCCCTGCCGAGACTTGCACCGTTGTAGTCAGCTCTTATGAAGGTGATCTGCAAACAGTTGGGATTTTAGGTTTACATGCTAAGGGGATTAAAGGGGATAGCAATGGAAGAGAGGAACTGGGATTAGGAATGGTTAGTGTAGGTTGTATGCATCTCTAAACAGTAGCAACTTTAGGGAGCGCTTGATGCTTTCAAAACAAGGGGAGAGTCTTGTGGAGCAAGGCAGAGAGTTCCACAAGATGGGAGCCAGTCTGGAGAAGTGTTGTAAACGGGAATGTGAGGAGGTAACAAGAGAGGAGGAGAGTAGGAGGTTGTGAGCAGAGCAAAGGGGATGAGACTAAGAGAATCTGGAGACGAGGTCTGAGATATAGGGGGGAGCAGTGCAGTTGAGGGCCTTGTATGTCAGAGTCAGAATTTTGTGTTTAATTCTGGAGGCAAGAGGAAGCCAGTGAAGGAATTGGCAGAGAGGTGCAGCAGATGAAGAGCGACATGTAAGGAAGATAAACCTGGCAGAGGCATTTATTATGGATTGTAAAGGAAAATAGAAAATCCACAGCACCACTGTAAGTTTTCAATGCTTTATTGAGACATCTTTATCCCATGCAGGTACAAAGTAGATAGGCAGCAACGTTTCGGGATGTTATCCCTTAATCATGCTAATGAGCCTCATCTGTTGAGGTACATTTATAGGCCTACATATTAACCCCATGTATAATGTTACAAAGTGATTTCTATCACCTAACACTACCACCTAGTGGTTACAAAAATTATTATAATGTTAAACACATAAGTAAAGTTAAAAACAATATACAATTTACCTATTCATATGTTGTTAAAATACATATAATTTCTTACCAATACTTGATTTTTACAATGTAATTCATTATCTAAGGACTATTGCAATTATTTATACTACATAAGTATATATTACAGAAACACTTTAAGGTCCAGTTCTCTATTAATGCCTTTAGGAATTAGAGCATCCAATTTATATATCCAGTATGACTCCTTTTGTTTTAATATGGTTTCCCTATTGCCCCCTCTTCTTAAATTATCCACTCCATCAATTATTTGCCACCTTAACTGACTTATATTGTGGCCTGCACTCAAGAAGTGACATGATACAGGGGCTTCTTGGTCCCCACATCTGATATTGGATCTGTGTTGACTCATCCTATCTCGTACCCTTCTGGTGGTCTCACCGATATAGATTTTGGAACACGGGCATTTAATGAGGTATACGACATAGGATGAGTCACACGTATAGAAATTGTTAATGCTAAAAAAAATTCCCGTTTGGGGATGTTGAAATTCTGTCCCTTTAATAACTGCACTACAGCTTGCACAGCCCAAACATGGAAAGGTTCCATAACTCTTTTTAGTTATGTATTTCTGTTTCTTCCTAGATCCTAAATCATTTCTAACTAGAATGTCCCCCAGGTTTTGAACCCTGCGGTATGTCATCATTGGTGGGTTTTTAAAGGATACAACATCCATATTGCAATTTTTCAAAATGTGCCAGTGTCTGGATATAATGTTTCTAATTTCTCTATTGATGGGGTTAAACTGTGTTACACACACTACCCTCTCTTCATTCTCTTTCTTAGAAACACTAATTCCTTTCTCCTCCGGCTCCTGAACCCTTTTAATCTCACTTTCAATCAATTTCACAGGGTATCCCCTTTGTATGAATTTATCCTCCATTTCTTGAAGTCTATTCTTGACTAGTGATTCTTCATTGACTATCCTTTTCACTCTTTTAAATTGGCTACGTGGTAGGGAATTTTTTAAGGGTTCATTATGGAAGCTCTCATACCTTAGTAAAGTATTTCTGTCTGTTTCCTTTCGGTGTAAATCAATCTTAAAATTACAAGTTTCCTTATCAATATGTATTACTGTGTCCAAGAATACCACCTTTTCTTCACTGAAGGTTAATGTGAATTTTAAATTATTAACAGCCAGATTTAGTTCATCAACAAATGCCACTAGGGTACCAACGTCACCCCACCATACGCCAAATATATCATCTATGAAGCGCCACCATGACGCTCCATACTTAATGAACAACTCATTTTCATATACAAATTTTTCTTCAACACTATTCATGAATATATTGGCGTATGCTGGGGCGACGTTGGACCCCATGGCTGTGCCTCTTATTTGTAGAAACCAGTCATCTTGAAACAGGAAGTAGTTATTATACAATACCATTCTTAACAAACTCTCAAAGAACAGTATTTGAGCCTTATTATATAATGTAGAATTTCTGAGTGCCAAAATGCATGCACCTATGCCACTTTCATGATTAATTACCGTATATAGACTACTTACATCAAGTGTATACAAAATACATTTTGCTTTATCCAATGGTAAACCTTTTAATTTTTCAATAAAATCATTTGTATCCTTAATGTATGATGTTATTTTCTGTACCTCTGGCTGCAAAATTCTATCCAGATAAGTAGCTATATTAGTAAAGACTGACTCAATTCCTGCCACAATTGGCCGCCCAGGGGGTTCTGATAAATTTTTATGTATTTTTGGGACTGTATAAAAGATTGGAGTTTTAGGCCAATCCACATATAAATATTCACATAATTTTTTGTCTATAATGCCAATCTTAGATGCCCAGTTTAACACTCTTTTTATTTCTGCCTGTATTTTAATCACTGGGTTACTCTGTAATGGCTTATAGGTATTAGCATCTCCCAATTGTTGTTTAATTTCTGTGACATAATAGTTGGTATCTAAAACTACGGTGGCTCCTCCCTTGTCTGCTCTCCTTATCAATATATCTTTTTCTTTAAGTGTATCTATGGCTTTCTTCTGTGATGCTGTTAAATTAGGTTTATATCTCTGGTTTTTTTTTGACTTAATGCTGTTATATTTAGCCTTTAATTTCATCATATCACATTTGACCAATTCAATGTAAGTTTCCACACTATTATTACCCTGGGTTGGTATGTAAGTACTTTTCTTATATAAACCAGTAGATTTTAAAGTTAGCATATTCCCTCTAGGAGTAACAGTGTTATTAATCATTCGTGGACTCTCATTAAGCATACATTTTAATCTTAGTGTCCGAAAAAATCTGTATAGATCTTTCTCTAATTCAAAAAAATTAATGTCTTTTACCGGACAAAATGACAATCCTTTTTCTAATGTCTCGTACTCACTATCTTGCAGAGTCTTACTTGAGATATTAATCACTGTGGGCTCTTCTTTTTCGCCTTGTTGGCTTTCCTCCTCGGCTGGTATCTGCGGTCTTTCTCCATGCCGCTTGTGTTTGCGGCCGCCTCTGTGGCGCTTCCTGATGACGTCAGCGATTCGTCGCTCGACTCTAAAAAACTTTGCCCATCTGACGATTCAGTGCTGCTGGCTCTGTTTCCACCATCTTTGAACTTCTCTTTGCCTTGATTTCGATTGGCCCTCTGTGTTTTACCGGCCCCTCTTCTCCTCCAATGTGTAGGCTCACATCTCCATCTGTAGACATGCCCCTGGAGGTAATCCATTTCGTCTCGCTGGAATTTTAACCTCTTCTGTTCCTGCAGCTCTTTCTTCAAGGTATTAATTTTATCATCAACCTCCTTTATTTTTTTATCAAAATCCTCCAATTCCAGCATTTGTTGTAAGTCCTCTTTTTTCTTGTCTATTTCCAGCTCTTGTTTATCGATCTCTTGTTGCAATGACTCCACTGTTAGCACAATAATGTCGTAAGAACATTTATTTAATATTGCCTCAAATTTCTCGCAATATTGTGGATTGTCCTTAAGTAGAGTAGGTTGTGTGGACATGCGTAATCCTCTTGGGATCCTTTTCACCCTAAAGTATTCAGCAAGGGTAATCGCATGTAATTCCCATATCATATTTTTTCTTTTTAATCTCTCATACTCTTGTCCGCTTTTTTCTTTTGGGGCTTCTTTGAGGAAATCCCTAGACCCCCGAATGAGTGTGGTAATCCTGGCCGCATCAACATCTGAATAGGTAAAAGTCTTTGTACCATCAACTTTGGGTATTGCATCCATAATATCCGGACACAACAATTACCTGGAGCAGGTAAGCACCATAGACAATCTGTAATATCACAGAATACACATGAACAGTGTACAGCTCCACAGTATCACAGGTGCAGGTGGTGAGAGGGACTGTCAACCTCGATAATATGTAGAAAAATAGAAAATCCACAGCACCACTGTAAGTTTTCAATGCTTTATTGAGACATCTTTATCCCATGCAGGTACAAAGTAGATAGGCAGCAACGTTTCGGGATGTTATCCCTTAATCATGCTAATGAGCCTCATCTGTTGAGGTACATTTATAGGCCTACATATTAACCCCATGTATAATGTTACAAAGTGATTTCTATCACCTAACACTACCACCTAGTGGTTACAAAAATTATTACAAAGAGGGGGCAATAGGGAAACCATATTAAAACAAAAGGAGTCATACTGGATATATAAATTGGATGCTCTAATTCCTAAAGGCATTAATAAAGAACTGGACCTTAAAGTGTTTCTGTAATATATACTTATGTAGTATAAATAATTGCAATAGTCCTTAGATAATGAATTACATTGTAAAAATCAAGTATTGGTAAGAAATTATATGTATTTTAACAACATATGAATAGGTAAATTGTATATTGTTTTTAACTTTACTTATGTGTTTAACATTGTAATAATTTTTGTAACCACTAGGTGGTAGTGTTAGGTGATAGAAATCACTTTGTAACATTATACATGGGGTTAATATGTAGGCCTATAAATGTACCTCAACAGATGAGGCTCATTAGCATGATTAAGGGATAACATCCCGAAACGTTGCTGCCTATCTACTTTGTACCTGCATGGGATAAAGATGTCTCAATAAAGCATTGAAAACTTACAGTGGTGCTGTGGATTTTCTATTTTTCTACATATTATCGAGGTTGACAGTCCCTCTCACCACCTGCACCTGTGATACTGTGGAGCTGTACACTGTTCATGTGTATTCTGTGATATTACAGACTGTCTATGGTGTTTACCTGCTCCAGGTAATTGTTGTGTCCGGATATTATGGATGCAATACCCAAAGTTGATGGTACAAAGACTTTTACCTATTCAGATGTTGATGCGGCCAGGATTACCACACTCATTCGGGGGTCTAGGGATTTCCTCAAAGAAGCCCCAAAAGAAAAAAGCGGACAAGAGTATGAGAGATTAAAAAGAAAAAATATGATATGGGAATTACATGCGATTACCCTTGCTGAATACTTTAGGGTGAAAAGGATCCCAAGAGGATTACGCATGTCCACACAACCTACTCTACTTAAGGACAATCCACAATATTGCGAGAAATTTGAGGCAATATTAAATAAATGTTCTTACGACATTATTGTGCTAACAGTGGAGTCATTGCAACAAGAGATCGATAAACAAGAGCTGGAAATAGACAAGAAAAAAGAGGACTTACAACAAATGCTGGAATTGGAGGATTTTGATAAAAAAATAAAGGAGGTTGATGATAAAATTAATACCTTGAAGAAAGAGCTGCAGGAACAGAAGAGGTTAAAATTCCAGCGAGACGAAATGGATTACCTCCAGGGGCATGTCTACAGATGGAGATGTGAGCCTACACATTGGAGGAGAAGAGGGGCCGGTAAAACACAGAGGGCCAATCGAAATCAAGGCAAAGAGAAGTTCAAAGATGGTGGAAACAGAGCCAGCAGCACTGAATCGTCAGATGGGCAAAGTTTTTTAGAGTCGAGCGACGAATCGCTGACGTCATCAGGAAGCGCCACAGAGGCGGCCGCAAACACAAGCGGCATGGAGAAAGACCGCAGATACCAGCCGAGGAGGAAAGCCAACAAGGCGAAAAAGAAGAGCCCACAGTGATTAATATCTCAAGTAAGACTCTGCAAGATAGTGAGTACGAGACATTAGAAAAAGGATTGTCATTTTGTCCGGTAAAAGACATTAATTTTTTTGAATTAGAGAAAGACCTATACAGATTTTTTCGGACACTAAGATTAAAATGTATGCTTAATGAGAGTCCACGAATGATTAATAACACTGTTACTCCTAGAGGGAATATGCTAACTTTAAAATCTACTGGTTTATATAAGAAAAGTACTTACATACCAACCCAGGGTAATAATAGTGTGGAAACTTACATTGAATTGGTCAAATGTGATATGATGAAATTAAAGGCTAAATATAACAGCATTAAGTCAAAAAAAACCCAGAGATATAAACCTAATTTAACAGCATCACAGAAGAAAGCCATAGATACACTTAAAGAAAAAGATATATTGATAAGGAGAGCAGACAAGGGAGGAGCCACCGTAGTTTTAGATACCAACTATTATGTCACAGAAATTAAACAACAATTGGGAGATGCTAATACCTATAAGCCATTACAGAGTAACCCAGTGATTAAAATACAGGCAGAAATAAAAAGAGTGTTAAACTGGGCATCTAAGATTGGCATTATAGACAAAAAATTATGTGAATATTTATATGTGGATTGGCCTAAAACTCCAATCTTTTATACAGTCCCAAAAATACATAAAAATTTATCAGAACCCCCTGGGCGGCCAATTGTGGCAGGAATTGAGTCAGTCTTTACTAATATAGCTACTTATCTGGATAGAATTTTGCAGCCAGAGGTACAGAAAATAACATCATACATTAAGGATACAAATGATTTTATTGAAAAATTAAAAGGTTTACCATTGGATAAAGCAAAATGTATTTTGTATACACTTGATGTAAGTAGTCTATATACGGTAATTAATCATGAAAGTGGCATAGGTGCATGCATTTTGGCACTCAGAAATTCTACATTATATAATGAGGCTCAAATACTGTTCTTTGAGAGTTTGTTAAGAATGGTATTGTATAATAACTACTTCCTGTTTCAGGATGACTGGTTTCTACAAATAAGAGGCACAGCCATGGGGTCCAACGTCGCCCCAGCATACGCCAATATATTCATGAATAGTGTTGAAGAAAAATTTGTATATGAAAATGAGTTGTTCATTAAGTATGGAGCGTCATGGTGGCGCTTCATAGATGATATATTTGGCGTATGGTGGGGTGACGTTGGTACCCTAGTGGCATTTGTTGATGAACTAAATCTGGCTGTTAATAATTTAAAATTCACATTAACCTTCAGTGAAGAAAAGGTGGTATTCTTGGACACAGTAATACATATTGATAAGGAAACTTGTAATTTTAAGATTGATTTACACCGAAAGGAAACAGACAGAAATACTTTACTAAGGTATGAGAGCTTCCATAATGAACCCTTAAAAAATTCCCTACCACGTAGCCAATTTAAAAGAGTGAAAAGGATAGTCAATGAAGAATCACTAGTCAAGAATAGACTTCAAGAAATGGGGGATAAATTCATACAAAGGGGATACCCTGTGAAATTGATTGAAAGTGAGATTAAAAGGGTTCAGGAGCCGGAGGAGAAAGGAATTAGTGTTTCTAAGAAAGAGAATGAAGAGAGGGTAGTGTGTGTAACACAGTTTAACCCCATCAATAGAGAAATTAGAAACATTATATCCAGACACTGGCACATTTTGAAAAATTGCAATATGGATGTTGTATCCTTTAAAAACCCACCAATGATGGCATACCGCAGGGTTCAAAACCTGGGGGACATTCTAGTTAGAAATGATTTAGGATCTAGGAAGAAACAGAAATACATAACTAAAAAGAGTTATGGAACCTTTCCATGTTTGGGCTGTGCAAGCTGTAGTGCAGTTATTAAAGGGACAGAATTTCAACATCCCCAAACGGGAAAAAAATTTAGCATTAACAATTTCTATACGTGTGACTCATCCTATGTCGTATACCTCATTAAATGCCTGTGTTCCAAAATCTATATCAGTGAGACCACCAGAAGGGTACGAGATAGGATGAGTCAACACAGATCCAATATCAGATGTGGGGACCAAGAAGCCCCTGTATCATGTCACTTCTTGAGTGCAGGCCACAATATAAGTCAGTTAAGGTGGCAAATAATTGATGGAGTGGATAATTTAAGAAGAGGGGGCAATAGGGAAACCATATTAAAACAAAAGGAGTCATACTGGATATATAAATTGGATGCTCTAATTCCTAAAGGCATTAATAGAGAACTGGACCTTAAAGTGTTTCTGTAATATATACTTATGTAGTATAAATAATTGCAATAGTCCTTAGATAATGAATTACATTGTAAAAATCAAGTATTGGTAAGAAATTATATGTATTTTAACAACATATGAATAGGTAAATTGTATATTGTTTTTAACTTTACTTATGTGTTTAACATTGTAATAATTTTTGTAACCACTAGGTGGTAGTGTTAGGTGATAGAAATCACTTTGTAACATTATACATGGGGTTAATATGTAGGCCTATAAATGTACCTCAACAGATGAGGCTCATTAGCATGATTAAGGGATAACATCCCGAAACGTTGCTGCCTATCTACTTTGTACCTGCATGGGATAAAGATGTCTCAATAAAGCATTGAAAACTTACAGTGGTGCTGTGGATTTTCTATTTTTCTACATATTATCGAGGTTGACAGTCCCTCTCACCACCTGCACCTGTGATACTGTGGAGCTGTACACTGTTCATGTGTATTCTATGGATTGTAAAGGAGCTATGTGGCAGCTAGGGAGGCCAGAGAGGACTTAGTTGCAGTAGTCAAGGCAGGAAAGGATGAGAGAGTGGATTAAAATCTTAGTTTTGTCTTGTTTAAGGAAATTAATATTTTAGAGATGTTTTTAAGGTGGAAGCGGCAGGATTTAGCCAAGGACTGAATGAGAGGAGTGAAAGAAAGATCTGAGTCAAATGTGTACATATGTATTTATATGTGTATATATGTATTTACAGACATATATACACCTATAAACATATAAATACATATGTATACATATATAGACATATATAAAAGTGCATTGGAGTCCTTTGCAGTTAAGCAGATGAAAACATATAAAATCATATTTATGCAATAGTCATATTCTATAATGTGTTATACTGTGTATTTACTGTAAATATTTCACATTCTAATGTTCTGCACATAGCAAAATATGTTCTATGTATTTTGAAATAGATATTCCTATATATATATATATATATATATATATATATATATATATATATATTTTTTTTTTTTTTTTTATTTTTTCCTTTACATAATCTTCTATCTATCTATCTATCTATCTATCTATCTATCTATCTATCTGCCTCTGACGAAGCGGATGTTTCCGTGAAACGCGTAAGGCCATGCCCACCTTACGTCACTTGTGAACCACACGCTGTACAGGAGATTTGTATCGCACGCTATCAAACAGATCCGCGCTGCAACTGCTCTCAGTGTTCACTTACCAGCCTTGGATTGGTTCTTCAAGAGTGGTAAGTCCTGAACTTTAGGACATTATAAACTGTTAACAATCGAAACAGCATCTTCTTTGGATTCAACTGGGGACAGTAACAGTAAGGAGACTTTCCTATTACATTGGGGACCAGTTGCCTGATATAAGTGGGGACACTTTAAAGTTTAGACTGCCAATACTTACCTCATATGATTGGGGTTACACTTGTGAGTAGGATTCACTCCTAGATGCCTGTTTTATGTTTTTTGGTTTTATTGTATTAAATTGATTTGCACTATGAGAGGTGTATCTGTGCACTTGTTTTTTTAGATCCCTGCATATATATATATATATATATATATATATATATATGCAGGTATAAATATATATTGTACCAAAATACCATCAGATATATGAAAAAATTGAAACATAAAAGAAACAGTGCGACCCAAATTCAAGGTATTTTTATTAACAACGATTGTTGCACAAATAAAAACACACTTACGAAACGTAAGTTCTTCATCGAATGTCCAAAACAACTGCCCAATTGCGATCTAACTGCTCTCTGCAGCTCCAGATAATCTGTCCCGCGTTCACCATAAGCATCCGATTGAACACCTGTTGCAGCAGTCATCTACGGGTCCTTGTGCTCGACACACCAAGTTCAACGCATTTCTCCCAGAGTACTCCCGGGCAAACTACCTTGAATTTGGGTTAT
This sequence comes from Bombina bombina, assembly GCF_027579735.1. Taxonomy (NCBI): domain Eukaryota; kingdom Metazoa; phylum Chordata; class Amphibia; order Anura; family Bombinatoridae; genus Bombina; species Bombina bombina. The sequence continues at coordinate 323,804,886 of NC_069501.1, read as the reverse complement.
GCTGTCTCTTTTATGTTTCAAATTTCCTAGATCTGCATTTCCACTCGTGGAGGAGGAACCCAAGGGAATAGAAACGGCAGCACCCTATCTTGGAGGACTGGTGTGTAATAATTGTCAGATCAAAACTATTTGAGATCCTAGCCTGGACTGGTATCTCCTCATGTTTTTTAACCAGTAAGACTCCATTACATTTTAATCAGTAAGACTCTACATTGGAGCCGTCATTTGTTGTTACTTAAAGCTGTGTCTAATATTCACCTGATCTTTATGTCTGTGTGCAAGAGCTGCTACATTGCTTGCATTTATCTTAAGTGCTTTTTTTCTGTTAGATATATGAACAATGTGTATTTATGAATAATTGAACATAGTGTTCTATGGGCAGAACATTGGAATGTGAAATATTCATATTTTCATGTCGGGTTAGCGCACTTGAGATAATGCGATCAGATTTGCACATGAGAAGGGAGTTTTTCCCCCCACTTTTTTTGCTCCATTGCCTTCTATGGGGGAATACGTTAACAGGATTGTGATATTCAAAGGTCGGCTTTTTGCTGGTGTCGGGTTAGCGACCGTACGAGGGAAAACACTTTGCTTTCAACTTGTATTATGAGCGCTACCCGACACGCGCAAAAAAACGTGAAGTTAGCACACGAGCGGCAGCGTTAAATACTGCTCCACTTGTAATCTGGCCCTTATTTTGTTAATTGCTGACATGATACATTCTGAGCAGTTTGAGCTGCTGCAGTATTTAAAATGCTGGTGCACTGACAATATCTAGCTATGCTTCACATGCACATGCAGAGACAAATGGTAATACTAAAACAGTGATAGCTTTTACTAGAAGTATTTATGCCAATATGTGTATATTGCAAATGTTCCTATTCAAAAATTTAATTCATCTATGCACATTTAAATTTTGACCGGAATGTCCCTTTAAACACAGTAAGATGTTTTATAACAATAAATATGTTGACTACTGATAAATGTTCCTTTATTATGCATTAGTTTAGTCATATTTATTTTATTTTTTTGATAGAGTGGAAAGTTTGATGAGGAACTATGGTGAGGTTGCGCACTCTAGTGGTTAATTTGCAAATCTGTTTTTTAAGAAGATAAATATTTTTAGTGGGCCCATCAGTCATTTAAGTGTTTATCATTTAGACTTTCCTGGACCTTTCTGTAAACACTGTTCAGCAGGGCTATGCTTTCTTTTAAGTCAAACTAAGTCCTTCATTGCATACATATTTAAAAACAAGTGCATGACATTAAAAAGGCAAAATCTGACAAGTTTATAACCTCTGGCACTTTCTCAATGATGAGAAGTAAATGAATGAATAGAACATGCAGAGGTCTTAATTCACAAAAAGGGGAGGATATAAACCTGAAAATGAGACTGCTAGAATCTTCAAAGTGACAGTGCATGTAAAACTTGATTCCCCTTAATGTGTTTCTAGTGACTCGTTATAACAGATGAAGAGTATAAAATGAATGGGAAATATTTCCTTTAGGTTTATTTTTTTGAACTATCTGTTTTTTCTCTTTGAAACCACAACCTATTAAAATGGTTTGAGCTTGCATGGTTATCAATTCTCCTTAAATTATCACTCTGTCATTTCTGTTTGCATTATTAGAGAGAACAAGTGAAAAACAACATTTGAGTACTTATCTCTATGACCCCCCACTGGGGTTCTATTTATACAGCTTTTCCATAGTGAATACTTAAATATTAAAATGTTCAGAATAGGTGGGGATACAACAAGCAAACGCATCTATTTCAAATGACAAAATAAAGCTAAATAACATTTGTAATCAATTTATAATACTCCAGCAGGTAAAATAGATCATTAGTAACACATTAAAGAGGATAAAAAATGACAGTACACTGTCCCATTAATCACACAGGTCCATTTACTACAACCACTGTTTATCCAGGTGCAATTGAAAGTGTTAAGGAGTTTATTGTTTTCCCTTCTTCTTGATTTTTATAAATTAAAGGGACATTCCAACCAGAATTGGAATCCACATGGATACATTTCAGTTTTGAATAGAAGCATTTTTGTAATATAGATGTATTAGCAAAAATGTTTTTAATAAAAGCTATAGCGGTTTCAAATGTGTATTTAAGTACGCACGTGCACCAGCATTTTAAACACAGCCGGCTAGATTACGAGTTTTTGTCGGTAAGGCTCGCGGTGCTAACGCTCAGTTTATGCTCACTGCTCACCTACAAACAATGCTGGTATTACAGGTCTTCTTAAACCCGGCGTTAGCCGCAAAAAAGTGAGCGGAAAGCAAAATTTAGCTCCACATCTCACCTCAATACCAGCGCTGCTTACGGTAGCGGTGAGCTGGCTGAACATGCTCGTGCACGATTTCCCCATAGGAATCAATGGGGCAGAATCGGCTGAAAAAAACCTAACACATGCAAAAAAAACAGCGTTCAGCTCCTAACGCAGCCCCATTGATTCCTATGGGGATATAAATTTTATGTCTACACCTAACACCCTAACATGAACCCTGAGTCTAAACACCCCTAATCTTACACTTATTAACCCCTAATCTGCCACCCCCGACATCGCCGACACCTACATTATATTATTAACCCCTAATCTGAAGCTCCGGACACCGCCGCCACCTACATTATACCTATGAACCCCTAATCTGCTGTCCCCAACATCGCCAACACCTACATTATATTTATTAACCCCTAATCTGCCGCCCCTAATATCGCCGTCACCTAACTACACTTATTAACCCCTAATCTGCCGTCGCCAACGTCGCCGCCACTATAATAAATATATTAACCCCTAAACCTAAGTCTAACCCTAACACCCCCCTAACTTAAATATAATTTAAAATAATCTAAATAAAATTACTTCAATTAATTAAATTATTCCTATTTAAAACTAAATACTTACCTGTAAAATAAACCCTAAGATAGTTACAATATAACTAATAGTTACATTGTATCTAGCTTAGGGTTCATTTTTATTTTACAGGCAACTTTGTATTTATTTTAACAAGGTACAATAGTTATTAAATAATTATTAACTATTTAATAACTACCTAGTAAAATAAAGACAAATTTATCTGTAAAATAAACCCTAACCTAAGTTACAATTACACCTAACAATACACTATAATTAAATTAATTCCCTAAACTAACTACAATTAAATACAATTAAATACAATTATCTAAATTACAAAAAAAACACTAAATTACAGAAAATAATAAAATAATTACCTTTTTTTTAAACTAATTACACCTAATCTAATCCCCCTAATAAAATAAAAAAGCCTCCTAAAATAATAAAAAGCCCTACTCTATACTAAATTACAAATAGCCCTTAAAAGGGCTTTTTGCAAGGCATTGCCCCAAAGTAATCAGCTCTTTTACCTGTAAAAAAAAAATACAATACCCCCAACATTAAAACCCACCACCCACACACCCAACCCTACTCTAAAACCCACCCAATATCCCCTTAATAAAACCTAACACTAACCCCTTGAAGATCACCCTACCTTGAGACGTCTTCACCCAACCGGGCAGAAGTGGTCCACCAGACAGGCAGAAGTCTTCATCCTATCCGGGCAAAAGAGGACCTTCAGACGAGCAGAAGTCTTCATCCAGGGGGCATCTTTTATCTTCATCCATCCGGAGCGGAGCGGGTCCATCTTCAAGAAATCCGACGCGGAGCATCCTCTTCATCCGACATCAGACGACTAAGTGACGGTACCTTTAAGTGATGTCATCCAAGATGGTAGAAAAAATCCTATTGGCTGATCAATCAGCCAATAGGATTGAGCTTGCATTCCATTGGCTGATTGGAACAGCCAATAGAATGCAAGCTCAATCCTATTGGCTGATTGGATCAGCCAATAGGATTTTTTCTACCTTAATTCCGATTGGCTGATAGAATTCTATCAGCCAATCGGAATTGAAGAGATGCCATCTTGGATGACGTCACTTAAAGGTACTGTCATTTAGTCGTCGGATGAAGAGGATGCTCCGCGTCGGATGTCTTGAAGATGGACCCGCTCCGCTCCGGATGGATGAAGATAGAAGATATCGCCTGGATGAAGACTTCTGCCCATCTGGAGGTCCTCTTCTGCCCGGATAGGATGAAGACTTCTGCCCGTCTGGAGGACCACTTCTGCCCGGTGGGGTGAAGATGTCTCAAGGTAGGGTGATCTTCAAGGGGTTAGTGTTAGGTTTTATTAAGGGGGTATTGGATGGGTTTTAGAGTAGGGTTGGGTGTGTGGGTGGTGGGTTTTAATGTTGGGGGGGTATTGTATTTTTTTTTTACAGGTAAAAGAGCTGATTACTTTGGGGCAATGCCCCACAAACAGCCCTTTTAAGGGCTATTTGTAATTTAGTATAGGGTCTGGCTTTTTATTATTTTGGGGGGCTTTTTTATTTTATTAGGGGGATTAGATTAGGTGTAATTAGTTTAAAAAAATTGTAATTATTTTATTATTTTCTGTAATTTAGTGTTTTTTTTTCTTCATAATTTAGATAATTTATTTAAATTGTATTTAATTGTAGTTAGTTTAGGGAATTAATTTAATTATAGTGTAGTGTTAGGTGTAATTGTAACTTAGGTTAGGTTTTATTTTACAGGTAAATTTGTATTCATTTTAACTAGGTAGCTATTAAATAGTTAATAACTATTTAATAACTATTCTACCTAGTTAAAATAAATACAAAGTTGTATGTAAAATATAGGTAAGTATTTAGTTTTAAATAGGAATAATTTAGTTAATTGTAGTAATTTTATTTAGATTATTTTAAATTATGTTTAAGTTAGGGGGGTGTTAGGGTTAGGGTTAGACTTAGGTTTAGAGGTTAATACATTAAATATAGTAGCGGCGACATTGGGGGTGGCAGATTAGGGGTTAATAAATGTAGGTAGGTGTCAGCGATGTTAGGGATGGCAGATTATTGGTTAATAAAATTTAACTAGTGTTTGCGAGGCGGGAGTGCAGTTTAGGGGTTAATATTTATTACAGTGGCGGCGATGTCCGGTCGGCAGACGAGGGTTAAAAAATGTATTTAAGTGTTTGCGATGTGGGGGGGGGGCTCGGTTTAGGGGTTAATTGGTTTTTATGGGTGTTAGTATACTTTTTAGCACTTTAGTTAAGAGTTTTATGTTACAGCGTTAGCCCATAAAACTCTTAACTACTGAGTTTTAAATGCGGTAGGAGTCTTGACAGGAGAGGGTGTACCGCTCACTTTTTCCAAGACTCGTAATACTGGCGTTAGGAAAATCCCATTGAAAAGATAGGATACACCATTGATGTAATAGGATTTGCGGTATGCTCGAGTCGCGGAAAAAAAGTGAGCGGTACACCTGTACCTGCCAGACTCATAATGCCAGCGGGCGTTAAAAAGCAGCATTGGGACCTCTCAACGCTGCTTTTTAACCCTAACACAAGACTTGTAATCTAGGCGAGCATTAGCTCAGAGAGCCTAAGGTGCTTGTATCATCTGGAAATGACTCAATGTATTGATACAAACCCCACTGGTGATCTGAGCAGCTGCAGTATTCAAAATGTTGGTTAACTGAGAATATCTAGCAATGCTTCACATGCACGTGAAGAGAAAATTGTTGCCAAAAATCAATAATAACTTTTACTGAAAGCATTTTTGTCAATAAATGTATAGTGCAAATATATAAATATATAAACCCACCCAAGCATGGAATACTTTGTAAATGTATGACTGTTGACTCTTGAGAATTAAGTATTCTTTTGAGTTCAAGTATAGAGCCTTTTTATCAAGAAATTCTCTTATCCATCTGAATTCTATAAAAGTCAATATTTTTTTTTTTAAGAACAAAAGTTATAAACTTGAATCACAATTCTAGGGTATGCATTTCAACCTCTTGTGGGAATTGGAAGAAAATACCATTTTTAGAGCTAATTTTCAGGAAAAAAGAATGCAAAAATATGATAAAATACATTACAAATTATTTTTACAATGTATAATTAAACATTTTGGGGGATTCAATTTGAATCCACAAAATGAGAGATCTTTAAATCTTGGCCACATTTTGGCCACCAAGGGCTGAACTCACTAAATATTCAAAAGAAAAAGGAGTATATTTATTAATGTGTGAGCAGACATGATACGACATAGCATATCACGTTCACTGCACATTGATATTTATGATTTATCATTGCACCAGTAGTTCTTGTGAACTGCTTGTGCAATGCCATTCCCTGCAGATTTGCGGCCAATTGCCCACTAGCAGGGGGTGTCAATCAACCCGATCGTATTTGATCAGGTTGATTTCTGTCCGCCGACTCAAAACAGGTGGGCAAGTTATGGAATGCTCACGGGGAACAAGGGGCATCAAGCTCCATACGGAGCTTGATAAATCGATATATATATATATATATATATAACACATAGAAACACCCAGCACTCACCAGCTAGCTCACAGCTAAGATAAAATCACAACTGGAAAGGTTAGTCACCGCATCTGGCCAAATGGGAAAGCTCAGGCACCACGTCAAGGTCCTTTCCTTAGCCTGAGTCCCTAACACAGACACACCATCATGCGAGCTCACAAAGCTAAACAAACTGAGAACAAAGAAGGGGTGCACAGGTGGCTGTAATCACCCATAGAAAATACAAAAGATGGAAGGGAACTGCACTCCAAGACTGGATCAGGTACACATCCTGTGACTCAGTACCATCCAGCCCTGGGTGCTAAATAGCACTCCAAAAAAGCTGTGATGTCACCAGAGCCACAGGCAGTTAACCCCAGTCCGGAATGGGTGCAAGAACCAAGGGAGATTACAAATAAAAAGTAATACAACACATAGAAACACCCAGCACTCACCAGCTAGCTCACAGCTAAGATAAAATCACAACTGGAAAGGTTAGTCACCGCATCTGGCCAAATGGGAAAGCTCAGGCACCACGTCAAGGTCCTTTCCTTAGCCTGAGTCCCTAACACAGACACACCATCATGCGAGCTCACAAAGCTAAACAAACTGAGAACAAAGAAGGGGTGCACAGGTGGCTGTAATCACCCATAGAAAATACAAAACATGGAAGGGAACTGCACTCCAAGACCGGATCAGGTACACATCCTGTGACTCAGTACCATCCAGCCCTGGGTGCTAAATAGCACTCCAAAAAAGCTGTGATGTCACCAGAGCCACAGGCAGTTAACCCCAGTCCGGAATGGGTGCAAGAACCAAGGGAGATTACAAATAAAAAGTAATACAACACATAGAAACACCCAGCACTCACCAGCTAGCTCACAGCTAAGATAAAATCACAACTGGAAAGGTTAGTCACCGCATCCCATTTGGCCAGATGCGGTTACTAACCTTTCCAGTTGCCCCTTGGAGAAGCAAAACAAAATCTACCTTTTGAAAATTTCACTAGGGATCTCGCAGTGCTAAAGGATCATTTTAGAAGATCTCACTTGAGCAGAGAGGTTTTGAATATCAGGGCCTGAGAATGAATATATATATGGAGTTTGGCACTGGGATTTCCAATGTAAGGTTTTTTTTAGACAAATTTCAGCAGCATTATGTTTATATGTGTGTACATATGAATTTATGCATTTATGTTTTACTATAAATTTACTGTACATATTTCACATTCCAATGTTCTTCACTTAAAGGATAATGTTTTTTTATTGTAAATACATATTTCTATATATACCCATACCTGTATATCTATTCCTATAAATATATACGTATAAATATGTATTTTACTTGAACAGTAGCAGATATATATAGCAATATACATTTAATAATAAAAAGTATTTTTTTTTCTATGTGATTTAGATTTAATGAGGTTGGGTTAGCGCACATGAAACTTTAGTAATCTTAAAACGGATTATTGAAATATTACATCTAAAATATTTTTTAAAATTATTTAAAATTGTTAAATATAATGTAAAATATTCTAAATAATCCATATAATAAATCTATATATTTTACAGTATGTTTAATCATTTTTAACAAATTTTTTTTTTAAATATTTTAAATGTATTTTTTCAATAATGTGCCTTAAGATTACTTGAGAGCTAACCCGACCGCGTTCAAATCTAAGGGCCAGATTACAAGAGAAGCGCAAATGTAATGTGAGCCGGTAAAGGGGCAAATTCGCTATTTTTCAGGAGCATGTTAAATAACCAGCCATTACAAATGACTGGTCAATGCTGTAGCAATCTCACGGTAGCACTTAGTGCTATATTTCATTAACTAGAGGTCAGACCTCTGGTTAATGAAATAAATGTCCCTCAATTTCCCCCAAAATAATGTGTAGAGTTCCTCAATAAAAAAAAATAAAAAAAATAGTACCATCTTTATAATTTTTTTTAATAACTGCACAAAGCAGTTTTAAAGGGTTAAAGTGTGCGGATGTGAGATGTTAGAAAAAAAAAATGGCACTAAAAAGTGCCTTTATATTGCGGTCTATAGGGACTGTGTTATTATTCTAAATATATATCTATATGCTTAAATAGATATATTTAAACTTTTTTGCCCACCACTGTGCTACATACCCTTCTTCGCTGCACTAGGCTCTCTGCCGTGACTATTGGCATGAGAACTAGGCTCCCGTTGGAGCCTAAGGAAGCGCTCCACTCATAATTTGGCCCTAAATCGTGAAACCCAATGTGTAAGATGCATATTTTACATTCCTATGTTATTCATATAGAAAATAATGTACTTTGTATTATTACAGGTACAGTCTACACCAGAATTTTTATTGTTTAAAAAGATAGATAATCCCTTCATTACCCATTCCCCAGTTTTGCATAACCAACACAGTTATATAAATATAATTATAATTTTTACCTCTGTGATTACCTTGTATCTAAGCCTCTGCAGACTGCCCCTTATCTCAGTGCTTTTGACAGACATGCCATTTAGCCAATCAGTGCAGACTCCTAAATAACTCCACGGGAGTGAGTGCAATGTTATCTATATGACACACATGAAATAGTACTGTCTAACTGTGAAAAACTTTCAAAATGCTCTGAGCTAACAGGCGGTTTCAAGGTTTTAGAAATCAGTTTGAGCCTACCTAGGTTTAGCTTTTCAAAAATACCACCAAGGGAACAAAGCAAATTTGATGATAAAAGTAAATTGGAACGGTGTTTAAAATTGCATGCCCTATCTGAATCATGAAAGTTTAATTTTGACTAGACTGTCCCTTTAAATATATATTTCTATATATATCGGATATTGTTCATGTAAAATACATATCAATACCTATATATCATTAGGAATAGACATACAGATACAGGTGTGTATATATATATATATATATATATATGTGTGTGTATTTACAATAAAAAGTACATTGTTCTGTATGTGACGAACATAGGACTGTAACTTCTGTCGGGTTAGCAAGCGAGTATAGGTGTTAGGTGTTTCAGTTTACGCGTTCCATTGTCTTCTATGGGAGAAGTTAATGTGGTTGTGATATATTTTTTGCACATTTTGTGTTTATGCTCACGTGTAAACTTTTTATGTTCAACTTTTAAAACTAGTGCAAAACGGCGAGCACAATAAGCGCTAAATTGTGCTTCACTCAGTCCACCCCTAAGCCATTTTACTCAACTAGTAAATGGCTACACATGTCTGCACATAGCCTTCAATTAGAGCCTAGGAGAGAAACAGTAGTGAGAGCTTTACTACCTCTTTTTAAATCTACTGTCCTCTGAAAGGAACTGCTTCCACAGACTCTAAAGTTTTTTCCTCCAGTATTCTTTAACTACACTGTGCCACAAAAAAAATTCTGTTACCGCCCCCCAAAAAAATCTGCTCTTGTCTGAAGTCCCACCTTAGTCACTTTGACTTTAGGCATAAATACACCCATGTAAATGATATACAAATATATAGCAACCTCAATAGTGCTTTCTAAAATATATATCTATAATCTGTAAAATGATTAAGAGTCTTAAGGATCTCTGTTGATCCTGTCTGGAAGACAGAATAAAAAGGTAACAGGAAGGGGAGGAGTCTTTTACTTACATTAAAAGGTGGCATCTCAGGTGTGAGGTGTGTATATCCTGTTTATTTTAAAATAAAAATTTTCACTGTGAGGGCTAATAGGGGGAGACGAGATAAACTTATTTGCTGAGTAGATTATATATTATTTTTTTTAAACATATAAAATTGCAGCCATTTTTTGTTTGGTTTCCTTTTTTTTTACCATTTTGTTTAAAAGTTTGTAAGACATATTTTTTTCCAAGAATACTGCAGATTTTTTTAATCAGTCCTTTTCAAATAGTACTTTAGTAAAAAATAAAATAAAACTGCTTCTATTCCATGGGGCCTATTTATCAAGCTCCGTATGGAGCTTGATGCCCTATGTTTCTGGCGAGCCTTCAGGCTGTCCGCCTGCTCTGAGGTGGCGGACAGACATCGCCAGAAATTTACCCAATCCAATACGATCGGGATGATTAACACCCCCTGCTAGCGGTCGATCGGTATATTGGATCATGTCGCACGTTCTTAAATAGGCCCCCATGTCTTTAGCTGAAATAAGTTTATTAGCTGCATAATTACAATAGTTTTTTTTAAAGCTACTCTCAATAAATATACATTTGAAGCAAAATTATATCTAGTTTGTCAAAAAATATGATGGAAAAAAATAAAATTGTCACTTTTTATAACAATGTGCTGTGTCAAAATGAAAACAATACAGGACACATACGTTTATTTTCTACCAAGAACAGCGTCATATATTTTTCCAGTTGATTTCACTTGAACATCCCTAAAGCCAGAGGCTGTTAGAAGCTTCTTGTATTCAGATGGAGTTCTCTCCTTCCCTTCTGTCTGCACCAACATGTTCAAAGAGTACAGCTGGGAAATTAAGGGACCACTTCTGTCTTCATTGAGGAGTACTTCAACCAACAGCACTCCGCCTCCTTTCAAAAGAACATTATATCTAGGCATTAGGAACATTAAATAAACATCAGACTATATTAATTGCAACACAAATAACAGTAAAAAATATGTGGCAATCAATTGTGCAGTACATGTAAGTAAATCCATGAAATTTATGAGAATAGTATATCCATTTGCATAGAAAATAGTTTGAATGTGAATTCTGAATGATGTATTTATTAGGGCTCGATGATCTAAACTTCGAGGGTTCAGATGTGTTTTTTTCTTGCTGACCCTCGCAGGGGCTGTCCTGGTGGAATGGTCATAACAAAGGGGCAGTTCCTGCAAGTGGCAAGATGGCTCCTATTGAAAGTAATGGAGCTCGCTGAATAGGGACACTTCGCTCTGCTAGAGCGAAGTTAGCAGTGAGCAGGAGGTGCATTTTCGTATACATGTGTTTTTCTGTTAGGGTTATATAAGTATTTTGAGTGTTTTGAGAAAAACTCACTACATTTGCAAGAAAAAACTGAGATCTGTAGTATAAAAAAATCTAAACAGAATTACAATGGGATTAAAGTGGCAATTTCATATACACCCATGGAATGCCCATGTTCAGCCTATTTTACGGGAAAAAAAAACAATTATGCTTTGTATTTTGTACTTTTAAGTATGAATTTTGAAGTGATTTTTGCACATACAGTGTACGATGTACGCTGTACATATTTCATTCAATTTATTCTTGAGTAATTTACATACACATTTTATATTTTTGGTTAAGAATTTTGTTATGATTTTATATGATGTTTAAAGTACAAATTTACTTAGCGAGACCATGTTTTGCATGGTAAAAAGATCATTCCACCAGGGAAATAGAAGGAGTTGCGAGCAGTCTTTAATAATCTTGCCAACCCAGAGAGCTTTAGATCATAAGGCCTAAAGTCTCAAAAAGTGATTTTGAAGGACATTTTTAAATCTCTCTCTAAATATCTATATATCCATCCAATTTGAAGATTGCACTCTCACAAACTCATCCAGACTCAGATATATTTCTGACCAGGGTGCATCAAAGATACAAATAAGTGAATAAAGAAGTGAATAATTCATATTTATATATATATATAATTATTATTGAATATGTGTAGAGTGCCAACAGATTCCGCAGCGCTAAATAAGTATTTAAGCCCAGTAGTATACTTAGCGTTACACTAATCATGTCAGTTAGCACAGGAACAATTTTTCTCTCAGACAAAAAAATTATATGAGTGCTTAGAGATTTTTGGTTAAAGGGACATAATACTAAATCACTTGAAACTGATGCAGTATACCTGTAAAAAGCTGACAGGAAAATATCACCTGAGCATCAAATATCAAGATATTTTACCTCACAATCTCCTCAGCTCAGCATAGTAAATTCTGTGTAAAAAGTTATACTCAGCTGCAGCCCAGCTGCAGGTAAAAAAAAATAAAAAAATGAAGAAATGAACAGCAGCCAATCAGCATCAGCAGTGCTGAGGTCATGAACTCTTTTACTGTGATCTTATGAGATTTCACTTAACTCTCATGAGATTTCATAACAAACTTCCTTTAAACTGAATAGGGAAATAAGATGAGAGTGCACATAAGCTCGCCCCTTCCGCTGTCCCGGGACAGACATACTGATATGCTGCTTAGAAATCCTTTACAATGGGAGGTGGCTGCTGAGGAACTTTTGAGGTAAAATATCTTTCTTTTTTACATAGAGATGTTCAGGTGATATTTTCTATTCCGCTTTTTACAGCTATACTGCATCCCTTTCAAGTGTTTAAACATTTGGGTATTATGGCCCTTTAAGTTCTTTGCTGTACACCTTTAATGTTTTTGAATGCACACTAATAGTTCAAAGATAAAGTGGTATTTTGTAAAAGTGCTTTATTAACTGACTTGTAATACGAGCAGAATGAGTGTGCTACTTTTGTTTCTCATTGATGGTATAGGGTGCACTGAATAAGTTTGGTTTGGTTTAACATTTTAACCAACAAATTTCAATACTCAATCTTGCATTATTATATTTTTTTTTGCATGAGGCCATATTACAAGTGGAGCACTATTTAACAATCCTGTTCGAGCGTTAACTGTGCTAGAAGTAAGCTTTTTGCGTGCGTTGGGATGCGCTTGTATTACAAGTTGAAAGTAAAAATCAATTGCTTGTGCGCTAACCTGAGAGTAAAAAGCCGAACTAAGAATATTGTGCATGCAATGACCTATTCCCCCATAGAAGTCAAAGGAGCAAAAAAAAAAGCTGAAAAAATAGATAAAAATGGACATTCTAGTCTAAAAATGAAATGCTGTTGTGTTACAGCATTTTATTATGAATCAAGTTGCATTTTGTTGTGTTACAGCCACTTGTAATGGCTGGTTAGTTATTGCACGGCCGCAAGTAGGTGAATTTGCTAGATTGCGAGTGTGCGACAAATTAGTGCACCACTTGTAATCTAGTCCACAATCGGTAAAGTGGACAAGAAGTTAGTCATTGGTTTCAATGCTAGAAATGGTTACAAAACCTACTATTATGACCAGTAAAAACCACAGACATTTTTTATGCAGGATTATATCTTATACTGTTTATCTAGCTTCTAAACCAAAAAACATGCAGCTAGATTACGAGTCTTGCGTTAGCCTTAAATAGCAGCGTTAAGAGGTCCTAACGCTGCTTTTTAACGCCCGCTGGTATTACGAGTCCTGCAGGGACAGGTGTACCCCTCACTTTTTTGGCCAAACTCGGAAATACCGCAAATCCACTTACGTCAAATGCGTATCCTATATTTTCAATGGGACTTGCATAGCTCCGGTATTACGAGTCTGACCAAAAGTGAGCGGTACACCCTCTCCTGTCAAGTCTGGTACCGCAATTTTAAAGTCAGTAGTTAAGAGTTTTACACTACAAAGCCGTAGCATAAAACTCTTAACTAAAGTGCTAAAAAGTACACTAACACCCATAAACTACCTATTAACCCCGAAACCGAGCCCCCCCCCCCCACATTACGAACAATAAAATAAATATTTTAACCCCTAATCTGCCAAACCGGACATCGCCACCACTATAATAAATATATTAACCCCTAAACCGCCGCACTCCCGCATCGCAAACACTAGTTAAATATTATTAACCCCTAATCTGCCGTCCCTCACATCGACGCCACCTACCTACATTTATTAACCCCTAATCTGCCGCCCCCAACGTCGCCGACACTATATTAAAATGTATTAACCTCTAAACCTAAGTCTAACCCTAACCCCCCCTAACTTAAATATAATTACAATAAATCTAAATAAAATTACTACAATTAACTAAATGATTCCTATTTAAAACTAAATACCTGTAAAATAAACCCTAAAATAGCTACATTATAACTAATAGTTACATTGTAGCTATCTTATGGTTTATTTTTATTTTACAGGCAACTTTGTATTTATTTTAACTAGGTACAATAGTTATTAGTTATTAACTATTTAATAACTACCTAGTTAAAATAAAGACAAAAGTACCTGTAAAATAAAACCTAACCTAAGTTACACTAACACCTAACACTACTCTATAATTAAATAAATTAACTAAACTAAATACAATTAATTACAATTAAATAAAATTATCTAAACTACGAAAAAAAAACAAACGCTAAATTACAGAAAATAATAAAATAATTACAAGATTTTTAAACTAATTACACCTACTCTAATCCCCCTAACAAAATAAAAAAGCCCTACCCTACACTAAATTACAAATAGCTCTTAAAAGGGCCTTTTGCGAGGCAATGCCCCAAAGTAATCAGCTCTTTTACCTGTAAAAAAAAAAAAGTACAAAATACCCTCCCACATTAAAACCCACCATCCACACAACCAACCCTACTCTAAAACCCACCCAATCCCCCCTTAAAAAAAACCTAACACTAACCCCTTGAAGATCACCCTACCGTGAGATGTCTTCACCCAACCGGGCAGAAGTGGTCCTCCAGACGGGCAGAAGTCTTCATCCAGCGCGGAGAGGGTCCATCTTCAAGACATCCAACGCGGAGCATCCTCTTCATCCGGAGTCTTCTTACTAAATGATGGTACCTTTAAGTGACGTCATCCTAGATGGCGTCCCTTCAATTCCAATTTGCTGATAGAATTCTATCAGTCAATCGGAATTAAGGTAGAAAAAATGATTGCGTTCTATTGGCTGATTCTATTGGCACAATTTACACTAGAAATCTCACACAAAATACTGCCCCACTTGTAATCTATGCCTATCAGTTTAATATAACTTTAAAATCACTAGAACAATTGTCTATTTTGCAAACAAACTCACCAGGTCTGCATGATTCATATATTTTAGTCAGCAACTGTAGACATTTATCTTCATTCCAGTCATGAATAATCCTAGCCAGAATAAAAAGATCTGCTTCTGGAATATTGTCATTAAAGAAGTCCCCTTTGAAAGAAAAAAAACAGAAACAATGCCACTTAAACAGTCATAACAATTAAAATCCATAAAATATTGGCTATAAAAAAAATATATATCATTTTTATTTCTACTCGACCTTGTGGAGAAGAAGGGGTAAATTAGCTTGAGCACAAGCATTAAACCATTTCTTAAATGTTGGTTTTGTCATTGTTGTCTTCAAAATGCATACTTTACAAATCTTTAAGAGGAAGAGGTAACTGCTTTAGATACACTGAAGGATCTAAACAAAACCACATCCAAATACAGACAAAAAAAAAAGATATTGATAGTCAAGTCATAAAGGGACAGCTTCAATGTGTTTACAACAGTTATCACTTCCCATAGAAGCCCCTACACCATGGAGAGACAGTGCCCCTTTTCCCTACAGTTCTTGATCTACATAACCTATCAGAAAACTTTAAGGGATCTATATTGACAGTAAGCCCCCCCCCACCCACCCTGAATGGTTAATTTGATAAAAGATCAGGGCTGTTCTATAAATTAGAGGGAACAATGAACGAGAACCATACAGTGGGCTCGAGCAGGACCCTTAGGGACTTGTTGCTGACTATCCAGAAGTGGCTGAAGATTTTTGTTTTCAATTAGACTTAATTCAAAATGTTATTGGTTTTACTTACTGTGCTTTTTTTTTTTATTTAATTCTGAGTCGTTTTAGTTTTTGATGGGGTAGTTAGGTGCTCGGGGGTGTGTGCAGAGTGTAACTTTTGGGGAGGTCTTTGGAAGTTAGTGAGGGCATTGCAGTGAAGGCATTATATAGTAGTGTCCTTGGGTGTTAGTATGGCTGTTGCAGTGTGGGATTGCATATTTTGTCCATACCAAGCTAGAAGAGTCACATACTATAAATGTATATTATAAATGTATATATTATTATGTATAGAAGAACATTATCATATAAATTCCTTTTCAATCAGATTATGTTTTCATTACTTCCCAAAATATAACATTGATGGTAAATAGGGTTAGATTACAAGTGGTGCACTAACTATGCGCACAAGTGATATTGTCTTTTTGGGCTCAAAAGAAATAGCGCTCATATTACAAGTTAAAAGTAAACGCGAGTGTGCAATCACATTTTACGCTTGATGGGTTATCGCAATTTAAAACGCATAGAGGATAGTGTGTTAACAAAAGTTGAACCAAACACAACATAAATACAATTAAAATTACAGTTACACTCCTATAAACACTTTCTGATCATCAATTATTCACTTAAATATAAAAAGTTATAAGGGTTCAAAGGTATATGGTATATGACAAAGAGTTTGACTGCAAAGGGCTAAAATGTATATATACATGTCTAAATATGTGTACGTATGCATTTATATATATTGTGTTTTTGTGTTTTACTGTATATATACTGTTAATATTTCAGATTCGATGCTCTTTACTTAAAGGAATATGTTATTTTTTATTGCAAATATATATATAACTATATTTATCTGTATATACCTATGTATCTATTCCTATGGATATATAATGAGTCAAAGTAGAAGGAGTATACACTTATGGACTAAACCGGAATATATGTCACACAAAGTGATTAATGCCCCTTAAGGTTGTCAGTAAGTAGTAGACAAATCTCCCTGAGTGGAAACAGTACGGATAGTATCTGTGCGGGGAGCCTCCAGTATATGTGTGTGTCAGCCATGAGATTAGAAGAAGCTTGAATTTATCACTCCAGCGGGAGAACAACAAAAGCAAGCTATGCTCACAGCTTATAGCCGTATCGACTCACTGCATCAAGGTGTTCAAACCGGAATCCAGGCCAGAAAAGTAAGCGTTCTATCACTCAAGAGCCGCCTGCATCCACAGCATTCGTAGCGGCGTAGTGAAGAGCTGAAGGAGGTGTGTCCGGTCACGTGATGTAAAAAGCCAATCAGGAGAGCGGAATCACAGAGCTAATTTCGCTCTATGTCAGAGGCAATCCGGGAGATCCCTTAGCCTACGGTTACCTGGTCCATGTAGAGAAGGCAAAAGACGATGTGTACCGTAGGCAAGGGTGAAGTAAAAGTTAATTTATTGAAAATTCCAAGTAGGATAAAAACAAACCAGGAGGTGCAAAATAAAACATGCACACTTACAGAGAATACAAGTATGCTAACATACAAAAGAACAAAAAAACAATGTATAAATTTGCTTAACTCACAATATAAGAAATAATAAAATACAAAAACAAAAGTGATGGTGCACAAAAAAGGATAAAAGTCCCAGGTTATCACGGTGGTAATGCTCAGCAGGTGAACCTCAGGGGAAAAAAAAAGAAGAAAACACATATAGTAAAGTTCTGTGAAATGTATAGCAGAAGCAAGAAAGGTACTCACATTGTCTAGAGCTTCAAAATCAGGGTCTAGATATATAGGTACAGGAAGCTCCTAATAGGAGGCAAGGCAAAGAAGGATGTTCCAGCTCCAAAGGATGAATCAGAAGTGGTTAAAAAGTATAACAAATTAATTAAAAACAAGTCAAAAGGCATCTACAATGAGACTGTCCCAATCATAGACTACTACAAGCAAAAGACTGTGTGTATCACAATGTCCAATGATTGCTCTGTTAGTCCGGTAAAAATAAGGCTCCACCCCTTTTTTGACGTCACTACTCCAACGTATGTTTCATCAGTCACAGCTTGGCTTTTTCAAGGATGACTTCAAGATGTTCCTGATGACGTT
This sequence comes from Bombina bombina, assembly GCF_027579735.1. NCBI lineage: Eukaryota > Metazoa > Chordata > Amphibia > Anura > Bombinatoridae > Bombina > Bombina bombina. The sequence goes on along the minus strand of NC_069501.1, from coordinate 323,786,871 downwards.
TTATAGTTGTAACTCCACTTCTGATTGGGTTCTGGATTCTTATGCAGGTGTTTTGACAGTTTCCTTATGTCTTATTGATTCAATTAAGAAAAATACTTTTGCCACATAGCAGAAATATATATAATTGGCATCTTATCAAATACAATTCATTTATACATAATAAACAAACATAAAAATTCAAAATTAAATAAAACGTTCAATTAAACCTTATAAATCTAAAAGGTAAATATGGGAATCGAACCTCTGTTTCTACATCCTGAGCTAACATGATAGTACTTAAGCTATAGACTCCTTACTAGTGTTAGCAAATAATTATGTTATACAGAAATATTCATAAAATGGCATCTACCTGGAATCGAACCAATGTCTTCAAGATTGTAAAAATTATTTTTGTGTTACTGTGATAGTCCACCAGGTTATTTAAATTTATGAAATCTACAAAAAACAAAGTGATTATAACCAGAGGAGAATATTATTCTGAAAAATTATGCAATTAGAAATTTATTTAAACCATTGGGTGTAATATAGGAATTGAACCTCAGTCTTAAAGGTTCATAAGATGGCTAAATATATGACTTAGCATCCTGAGCTAACAGGATTGTTCTGTAACTTTAGATTTTTTATTAATATGAACAATTAGTTGTGTTGTACGGAAAAATTTATAATATAGCATTGATCCAATGTCCTCAACATCTTAAAATGATTGAATTACTGGCACAACCCACTAGGCTATTAGAATTTCTGAAACATGTTAAAGGTATAGAGTAATTGTAACGAGAGAGGAATATTATTCTAAAAAGTGATGCAATTCAAAATCTTTATTCAAACCATTGGGAATAAACGTGTTCAGATCAAACATCCATTTCATTTCCAATCTACCTAAGATCGCATTAATGCCCCCACCTTTCCAATGCAATTGGGCCTTTTGGATACCCATATGTAATTTTGTATGTTTAAGATCACAGTTGTGTTTCCTTTTAAAGTGATCAGATAGTGCATGTTTATCAAAACCTTTTTTGATATTATATACATGCTCCCTAAATCTAACTGAAAGTTTTCTAGAGGTTCTTCCAATATAGATTAATTTGCAAGAACATTTTAATAAGTAAATAACATTATTTGAATTTAATGTGATCATTTGTCTTACCTTGTATTGTTTATCATTACTCATTGTTAGAGATCTAATATTCTTCTCTTGTGGAGAGAATTCTTTACAGCCCATTTCCCACATCAGTAGAAACCTTTTAGATTTTCTCTCTAACCAATTCTTTTTGTTCTAATCTTTGAGAAAACTTCTAGTAATTGTATCCTTTATATTGTGTACTCTTTTAAAAACTATAAATGGTTTATCCTGTATAATATCTCTCAGACCATAATCTTTTTTAAGTATGTCCCAATATCTATTAATGATGTTCCTTATTTCTTTATTTTGGGCACAATAATCTAAGATTATAGGTCCTACTTGCCCTTCAATGCATTCAAACTTGTCGTTCTTTTTGTCATATTTCAAAAAGGTCTCTTTTTTTTCTTGGTCTATTTCTTTTGCTCTGGATACTTTTTTTCTATAAATTTAGTCTTAAAGTGTTTAGATTGTTCGTAAAAAACACAGTTATCACTACAATTCCTTTGCAGTCTGCTTATTTGGCTTTTGGGGATATTTTTTAGCCAGTTGTAAAGATGACAGCTATCTAATTGAATGTAACTATTGACATCTACAGGTTTAAAATAAGTTTTAGTTTTTAACATACCATTTTCAATATATATGGATAAATGCAAAAAAAAATTTATGTTTCTTGACTACTTTCCCAATTTAGTTTGATTTGCCAGTCATTAACATTAAAGCGATTCCAAGAAAGTTTTAAGATCTCCCTCTGTTCCCTTCCAGATCATTAATATATAATCTGTATATCTGTGATAGGATACTAGGTTTGTAGGTAAAAAAGGTTTCCAAAAAAGACAAAGACCCTTGGAACTTTTTAAAAAACGAATGTTTCTCAAAGATAAGAACAAAGAGAATTGGTTAGAAGAAAATCTAAAAGGTTTCTACAGATGTGGGAAATGTATAGGCTGTAAAGAATTCTCTTCACAAGAGAGGAATATTAGATCTCTAACAATGGGTAACGATAAACAATACGAGATAAGACAAATGATCACATGTAATTTAAATAATGTTATTTACTTATAAAAATGTTCTTGCAATTTCATCTATATTGGAAGAACCTCTAGAAAACGTTCAGTTAGATTTAGGGAGCATGTACAGTATATAATATCAAAAAAGGTTTTGATAAACATGCACTATCTGATCACTTTAAAAGAAAACACAACTGTGATCCTAAACATATAATATTACATATCGGTATCCAAAAGGCCCAATTGCATTGGAGGGGTGGGGGCATTAATGCGATCTTAGGTAGATTGGAAATTAAATGGATCTTTGATCTAAACACGTTTATTCACAATGGTTTAAATAAAGATTTTGAATTGCATCACTTTTTAGAATAAAATTCCTCTCTAGTTACAATTACTCTATACCTTTTACTTATTTCAGAAATTCAATTAGTCTAGTGTGTTGTGACAGTAATATAGTCATTTTAAGATTGAGAACATTGGTTCGATTCCAGGTAGATGCTATTTTATAAATTTTTCTGTACAACACAACTAGTTGTTAATATTAATAAAAAATCTAAAGGTTTAGAATAATCCTGTTAGCTCAGAATGCTAAGACATAAATTTAGCCATCTTATGAACCTTTAAGACCAAGGTTCAATTCCTATATTACTCCCAATGGTTTAAATAAATTTTGAATTGCATACATTTTCAGAATAATTTTTCTCCTCTGGTTATAATCACTTTATGTTTTTGTAACATTTCATAAATTTAAATAGCTTGGTGGACTATCACAGTAACACAATAACATAATTTATGTAAGAACTTACCTGATAAGTTCAATTCTTTCATTTTGGCAAGAGTCCATGAGCTAGTGACGTATGGGATATACAATCCTACCAGGAGGGGCAAAGTTTCCCAAACCTCAAAATGCCTATAAATGCATTCCTCACCACACCCACAATTCAGTTTAACGAATATCCAAGAAGTGGGGTGATAAAGAAAGTAAAAAGCATCAACAAAGGAATTTGGAAATAATTGTGCTTTATAGAAAAAAATCATATCCACCAAAAAAAAGGGTGGGCCTCATGAACTCTTGCCAATATGAAAGAAATTAATTTATCAGGTAAGTTCTTACATAAATTATATTTTCTTTCATGTAATTGGCAAGAGTCCATGAGCTAGTGATGTATGGGATAGCAATACCCAAGATGTGGAACTCCACGCAAGAGTCACTAGAGAGGGAGGGACAAAATAAAAACATCAATTTCGCTAAAAAAAAAAATCCACAACCCAAATATAAGTTTATTCTCAAAAAATAAAAATAAAAACTTAAATCATAAGCAGAAGAATCAAACTGAAACAGCTGCCCAAAGAACTTTCCTACCAAAAACTGCTTCCGAAGAAGCAAACACATCAAAATGGTAGAATTTAGTAAATGTATGCAAAGAAGACCAAGATGCTGCGTTGCATCTGATCAACCGTAGCTTCATTCTTAAAAGCCCAAGAAGTGGAAACTGATCTAGTAGAATGAGCTGTAATTCTCTGAGGCGGGGCTTTACCCGACTCCAAATAAGCTTGATGAATCAAAAGATTTAACCACAATGCCAAATAAATGGCAGAAGCCTTCTGACCTTTCCTGGAACCAAAAAAGAAAATGAATAGACTAGAAGTCTTCCTGAAATCTTTAGTGGCTTCAACATATTTCAGAGCTCTCACCACATCCAAAGAAGGTAAAGATCTCTCCAAATAATTCTTAGGATTAGGACACAAAGAAGGGACAACAATTTCTCTATTAATGTTGTTAGAATTCACAACCTTAGGTAAGAATTTAAATGAAGTCCGCAAAACTGCCTTATCCTGATGAAAAATCAGAAAAGGAGATTCACAAGAGAGAGCGGATAATTCAGAAACTCTTCTAGCAGAAGAGATGGCCAAAAGGAACAACACTTTCCAGGAAAGTAGTTTAATGTCCAAAGAATGCATAGGCTCAAATGGAGGAGCCTGCAAAGCCATCAAAACCAAATTAAGACTCCAAGGAGGAGAGATTGATTTAATGACAGGCTTGATACAAACCAAAGTCTGTACAAAACAATGAATATCAGGAAGTTTAGCAATTTTCCTGTGGAATAAAACAGAAAGAGCAGAGATTTGTCCTTTCGAGGAACTTGCAGACAAACCTTTATCCAAACCATCTTGACAAAACTGTAAAATTCTAGGAATTCTAAAAAAATGCCAGGAAAATTTATGAGAAGAACACCATGAAATATAAGTCTTCCAAACTTGATAATAAATCTTTCTAGAAACAGATTTACGAGTCTGCAACATAGTATTAATCACTAAGTCAGAGAAACCTCTATGACTAAGCACTAAGCGTTCAATTTCCATACCTTCAAATTTAATGATTTGAGATCCTGATGAAAAAATGGACCTTGAGATAGAAGGTCTGGCCTTAATGGAAGTGGCCAAGGTTGGCAACTGGACATCCGAACAAGATCCGCATACCAAATCCTGTGAGGCCATGCTGGAGCCACGAGCAGCACAAACGATTGCTCCATGATGATTTTGGAGATCACTCTTGGAAGAAGAACTAGAGGCGGGAAAACATAAGGAGGTTGATAACACCAAGGCAGTATCAACACATCCACTGCTTCCGCCTGAGGATCCCTGGACCTGGACAGGTACCTGGGAAGTTTCTTGTTTAGATGAGAAGCCATCAGATCTATTTCCGGAAGCCCCCACATCTGAACAATGTGAGAAAACACATCTGGGTGAAGAGACCATTCTCCCGGATGTAAAGTCTGACGACTGAGATAATCTGCTCCCCAATTGTCTATACCTGGGATATGAACCGCAGAAATTAGACAGGAGCTGGATTCCACCCAAACAAGTATCCAAGATACTTCTTTCATAGCTTGAGGACTGTGAGTCCCATCCTGATGATTGACATATGCCACAGTTGTGATATTGTCTGTCTGAAAACAAATGAATGGTTCTCTCTTCAACAGAGGCCAAAACTGAAGAGCCCTGAGAATTGCATGGAGTTCCAAAATATTGATTGGTTATCTTGCCTCTTGAGATTTCCAAACCCCTTGTGCTGTCAGAGATCCCCAAACAGCTCCCCAACCTGAAAGACTCGGATCTGTTGTGATCACAGTCCAGGTTGGATGAAAGAAAGAGGCCCCTAAAATTATACGATGGTGATCTAACCACCAAGTCAGAGAAAGTCGAACATTGGGATTTAAGGATATTAATTGTGATATCCTTGTATGATCCCTGCACCATTGGTTCAGCACACAAAGACCTAAAACTTCCATGCACATAGCTACTGAATAGAATGACTGAGATTGAAGGTTTCGACAGGCTGCAACCAATTTCAAACGTTTCTTGTCTGTTAGAGACAAAGTCATGGACACTGAATCTATCTGGAAACCTAAAAAGGTTACCTTTGTCTGAGGAATCAAATAACTTTTTGGTAAATTGATCCTCCAACCATGTCTTTGAAGACACAACACTAGTTGATTCACGTGAGATTCTGCAGAACGTAAAGACTGAGCGAGTACCAAGATATCATCCAAATAAGGAAACACTGCAATACCCCGCTCTCTGATTACAGAGAGTAGGGCACCGAGAACCTTTGAAAAGATTCTTGGAGCTGTTGCTAGGTCAAAAGGAAGAGCAACAAATTTGTAATGCTTGTCTAGAAAATAGAATCTCAGGAACTGATAGTGATACGGATGAATTGGAATATGAAGATATGCATCCTGTAAGTCTATTGTGGACATATAATACCCTTGCTGAACAAAAGGCAGAATAGTCCTTATAGTCACCATCTTGAAAGTTGGTACTCTTACATATCGATTCAAAATCTTTAGATCCAAATCTGGTCTGAATGAATTTTCAATCTTTGAGACAATGAATAGATTTGAATAAAACCCCAGGCCCTGCTCCTGAAATGGAACTGGCATGATTACCCCTGATAACTCCAGGTCTGAAACACACTTCAGGAAAGCCTGAGCCTTTACTGGGTTTGCTGGAATGTGTGAGAGGAAAAATCTTCTCACAGGTGGTCTTACTCTGAATCCTATTCTGTACCCCTGAGAAACAATACTCTGAATCCAAAGATTTTGGACCGAACTGAACCAAACATCTTTGAAGAATTTTAATCTGCCCCCTACCAGCTGAGCTGGAATGAGGGCCGCACCTTTATGCAGACTTGGGGGCTGGCTTTGATCTCTTAAAAGGCTTGGATTTATTGCAATTTGAGGAAGGCTTCCAATTGGAAACAGATTCCTTTGGGGAAGGATTAAATTTCTGTTCCTTATTATGTCGAAAGGAACAAAAACGGTTAGAAGCTTTAGATTTACCGTCAGGTTTTTTATAATGAGGCAAAAAATTCCCTTCCCCCCAGTGACAGTTGAAATTATTGAATTCAACTGAGAACCAAATAATTTATTACCTTGGAAAGAAATAGAAAGCAATCTGGATTTAGATGTCATATCAGCATTCCAAGATTTGAGCCACAAAGCTCTTTTAGCTAAAATAGCTAAAGACATATATCTAACATCAATTTTGATGATATCAAAAATGGCATCACAAATGAAATTATTAGCATGTTGAATCAACTTAACAATGCTAGACAAATCATGATCTGATACTTGTTGCGCTAAAGTTTCCAACCAAAAAGTTGAAGCAGCTGCAACATCAGCCAAAGAAATTGCAGATCTAAGAAGATGAGCTAAATATAAATAAGCCTTCCTTAGATAAGATTCAAGTTTCCTATCTAAGGGATCTTTAAAAGAAGTACTTAGGAATAGTAGTACGTTTAGCAAGAGTGGAGATAGCCCCATCAACTTTGGGGATCTTTTCCCAAAACTCCAATCTAACTGCTGGCAAAGGATACAATTTTTTAAACCTTGAAGAAGGAATAAAACAAGTACCAGGCCTATTCCATTCTTTAGAAATCATATCAGAAATAGCACCAGGAACTGGAAAAACATCTGGAATAACCACAGGAGGTTTATAAACAGAATTTAAACGTTTACTAGTTTTAATATCAAGAGGACTAGTTTACTCCATATCCAATGTAATCAACACTTCTTTTAATAAAGAATGAATATACTCTGTTTTAAATAAATAAGAGGATTTGTCAGTGTCAATATCTGAGGCAGGATCTTCTGAATCAGATAGATCCTCACCAGAGAAGGATAAATCAGTATGTTGCCGATCATTTAAAATTTCATCAACTCTATGAGAAGTTTTAAAAAACCTTTTACGTTTATTAGAAGGCGGGAAGGCAGACAAAGCCTTCTGAATAGAATCAGAAATAAATTCTTTTAAATTTACAGGTATATCTTGTACATTAGATGTTGAGAGAACAGCAACAGGTAATGAACTACTACTGATGGATACATTTTCTGCATGTAAAAGTTTATCATGACAACTATTAGAAACCACAGCTGGAGGTATAATCTCCACAAGTTTACAACAAATGCACTTAGCTTTGGTAGTGCAGTTATCAGGCAGCTGGGATCCAACAGTGAATTCTGAGACAGGATCAGATTGAGACATCTTGCAAATGTAAGAGAAAAAAAACTACATATAAAGCAAAATGATCAATTTCCTTATATGGCAGTTTCAGGAATGGGAAAAAATGCAAACAGCATAGCCCTTTGACATAGAAAAAAGGCAAGAGGCAAATAAAAATGGGGTCTTAAATAATGAAAATATTTAGCGCCAAGTATGACGCACAACAAACAGAAAAATATTTTTTTTGGCGCCAAAAACGTCACACTCGCGTCAGATGACGCAACCTTGTGAAGGACTTGGCGTCAACTAAGACGCCGGAAATGACGAATTTGCGTCAATGAACGTAAGTTCAAGAATGACGCAATAAACTTTGGCATTTTGCGCCCTCGCGAGCCTAATTCTGCCCGTGAATTTAAAAGACAGTCAATTTGAAAAAGAGACTATACCCCAGGTAAGAAATACATTTTCATAAAAAAGCATTTCCCAGATATGAAACTGACAGTCTGCAAAAGGAAATATACTGAAAACCTGAATCATGGCAAATATAAGTACAATACATATATTTAGAACTTTATATAAATACATAAAGTGCCAAACCATAGCTGAGAGTGTCTTAAGTAATGAAAACATACTTACCAAAAGACACCCATCCACATATAGCAGATAGCCAAACCAGTACTGAAATGGTTATCAGTAGAGGTAATGGAATATGAGAGTATATCGTCAATCTGAAAAGGGAGGTAGGAGATGAATCTCTACGACCAATAACAGAGAACCTATGAAACAGATCCCTGTGAGGAAAACCATTGCATACAAAAGGTGATACTCCCTTAACATCCCTCTGACATTCACTGTACTCTGAGAGGAATCAGGCTTCAAAAAATGCTGAGAAGCGCATATCAACGTAGAAATCTTAGCACAAACTTACTTCACCACCTCCATAGGAGGCAACATTTGTAAAACTGAATTGTGGGTGTGGTGAGGGGTGTATTTATAGGCATTTTGAGGTTTGGGAAACTTTGCCCCTCCTGGTAGGATTGTATATCCCATACGTCACTAGCTCATGGACTCTTGCCAATTACATGAAAGAAAATAATTTTTACAATCTTGAGGTTATTGGTTTGACTCCAGGTAGATGCCATTTTATGAATATTTCTGTATAACATCATTATTTGCTAACTTAAGACAGAGGTTCGATTACCATATTTACCTTTAGATTTATAAGGTTTTATTGAACGTTTTATTTAATTTTGAATGTGTATGTTTGTTTATTATGTATAAATGAATTGTATTTGATAAGATGCCAATTATATATATTTCTGCTATGTGGAAATAGTACTTTTCTTAATTGAATCAATAAGACATGAGGACTCTGTCAAAACACCTGCATAAGAATCCAGGACCCAATCAGAAGTGGAGTTACAACTATAAAACGTCATCAGGAACATCTTGAAGTCATCCTTGATAAAACCAAGCTGTGATTGGTGAAATATACGTTGGAGTAGTGATGTCACAAAAGGGGTGGAGCCTTGTTCCTTACCTGACTAACAGAGCAATCATTGGACATTGTGATACACACAGTCTTTTGCTTAGTAGTAGTCTATGATTAGGACAGTTTCATTGTAGATGCCTTGTTTTTAATAAATTTGTTATACTTTTTAACCGCTTCTGATTCATCCTTTGGAGCTGGAACATTCTTCTTTGCCTTGCCTCCTATTAGGAACTTCCTGTGCCTATATATCTAGAGCCTGATTTTGAAGCTCTAGACAATGTGAGTACCTTTCTAGGTTCTGCTATAAATTTCACATAACCATAATGTTTCTTCTTTTTTTCCCTGAAGTATGCTAACATGTTTCGGCCAGTGGCTGAAACATGTTAGCATACTTGTATTCTCTGTAAGTGTGTGTGTTTTATTTTGGACCTCCTGGCTTGTTTTTATCCTACTTGGAATTTTCAATAAATTAACTTTTACTTCACCCTTGCCTACGGTTCACATCTTGTTTTGTCTACCCTATGGATATATAGGTATAGATATCTATTTTACATCATCATATACACTCACCGGCCACTTTATTAGGTACACCTGTTCAATTGCTTGGTAACACAAATTGCTAATCAGCCAATCACATGGCAGCAACTCAATGGATTAAGGCATCTAGACGTCGTGAGGACGACTTTCTAAAGTTTAAACCGAGCATCAGAATGGGGAAGAAAGGGGATTTAAGTGACTTTGAACTTGGCATGGTTGTTGGTGCCAGGTGGATTCTTTCACCACCCTGCCATTTTCAGAATCCACCTGCCTCCCGGATGTCAGGATTATACAACGGTCCTCAAGTTGGGTGATGCTGTGGACACCAAAACGTCATGGGACTATGCTTTTAACTTTTTTTCAATAAAAGTTATTTTTTATCTAAATCCAGTGAGTGCTGTCTTTTCTCTGGACTGTTTATATCTGACACATGCACCCTGGTATATGCTTACCCCAACCTGGGGTTAAAGAGTGCTTATCCTTTACTTGAAAAAAATAAAAAAAATAAAAAAAATATATATATATATATATATATATATATATATAGAGAGAGAGAGAGAGAGAGAGAGAGAGAGAAAATATATATATATATATATATACAAACACACATATACACATACACACACACACACACATGGCTCCAAATGTCAGGTCGTAAGCTACTAACCAAGCCAAAATGTTACATGCCATTTCCAATTCCACTCACTACCTGCCCACACCACACCCACTATGCCACCCCCTTTTTGCATATGTTTAGCCATTGTGAAACACATTATTGTGCAGTCATTTTTAATATTTTTTATTTTATACCTTAACAATTAATAAATGCTACATACAGTAATAGATTAACAAAAATAAGTGCATAGCAGTTAGCAACATGAACTTAGTGATTCTGGGTAAGACAACAGCTGGATAAAAATAGAAAGTTGTTGAAGTGAGAGAATGCAGAGAGTGCTGACAGTCATAGCAGACCTGGAGATTTTGTTTTAATTCTTTCTCTCTCTCTCTAATTTGTAATTATTATTCATATTTTTTAATATTCTATTTGCAATAGTTCAAAAATGCGCTTTGAGATTAGCAGATCTTCATGTGCGCTAACCTGACACTGCATTAGACCTAAAGCGCAAAATACGAATCGTGTTATGAATATTTTACATTTCTATGTTCTTTACATAGAAAAAATTATGTTTTATTATAAAATATATACAGTATTTATATGCGTGATAGTGTTAATGCTAAATATATATATATCTATACCTATCTAAAGGAATTGATACAGATATAGATATATATAGATATATATATATATGTATATATATATATATATATATATATATATATATATATATATATATATATTTATTTATAGGGGCAGGGAGAGAGTGTAATCCTGTATTATAATCTATACACAAATAGTTAAAATTATTTACCTTATTCAAAGGATTATTGGTGCAGACCCTCAAAATAACTTTTAACCTTTAAAAAAAAGAGAAAAATGAAAGAGGTATGATTAAACCTCTTTCCTAAAGTAAGGGAAATCAGCACTCTTTTAGTATTAAACCATAAGTATTTTTATTGTTCATATACGTGCACCTCCCAGACACAAATTAATTCCCATGTGAAATTGGAACCAAATATATCTATACATCTAAGTACATCTATGTGCTTATTGAAACCATTTACTTAAACACTAAACATATAAGTGCAATACTAAACATGTCCCTTTAAGACCTTATAGCATATTTAGATAGGCACATATTGTCCATTGCTGATACCAGATTATTAATCACAGTTCTTAAGCAAGTTTAGTTCATCATCCAAAAAGATAACATATAAAAAGTATTTGGGGATTGTCCATCCAGTGTGTTTTAAAGGGACATAATACTCATATGCTAAATCACTTGAAACTGATGCAGTATAACTGTAAAAAGCTGACAGGAAAATATCACCTGAGCATCTCTATGTAAAAAAGGGAGTTCTTTTACCTCACAATTTCCTCAGCTCAGCAGAGTAAGTTCTGTATAAAAACTTATACTCAGCTGCTCCCAGCTGCAGGTAAAAAAAAAAAAAAAAATGAAGAAATGAACATCAGCTAATCAGCATCAGCAGTGCTGAGGTCATGAACTCTTTTACTGTGATCTCATGAGATTTGACTTAACTCTCATGAGATATCATAGTAAGCTGAATAGGGAAATAATATGAGAGTGCATGGAAGCTCACTCCCTTAGCTGTCCTGGGACAGACATACTAATATGCTGCTTAGAAATCCTTTACAATGGGAGGTGGCTACTGAGGAACTTTTGAGGTAAAATAGCTTTCTTTTTTACATAGAGATGTTCAGGAGATATTTTCTAGTCAGCTTTTTACAGCTATGCTGCATCACTTTCAAGTGTTTAAACATTTGGGTATTATGGCCCTTTAACAAACCATAGCAGTTATTTTCAAACTGTATTGAGCCAATTCCACAGCTCCCTTAAATGCTTTATCATTTATCAGAGATGTTTAAACACACTCTAGCATGTTGCTTCCAATGGGCTGATACAGACTTTGCTTGTAGGTTTACATACTACAGCCAGTGACCGCAGTTTACAACTGCTCTTAAGGTCAAGCTGCTCCTGCTAACCTTTCTCCTCTTACCGGATCTGTAGAAATTGTTAGCAGTTACTCAGATCATCAGTAGCTTAGATCTCCAAACAGCTCTGCTCTCATAATAAACAATCCCCCTGCTTCTCACACATGCATGTCTTTCCAGCGTGCTCTTAGGTCTGATGTCACCGCCCTCTGCTCACTGCAACCAGGTGTAGTGTTTCCAAGCAGGCATGCAAATGCAGTCCGGGGGAGTTTCAATAGCAATTCAAAGCCCAACTTTCCTTTTGCTTTTAAGGCTATTTTAGCATGTGGGAGCTGCCTTCCTTTGCTCCTACATAGGATGATGCTGTATTTTAAAGTGCCATTCAAATAGCATATAAGGTCTCAGCAAACCAACACCATGTACGTTTCACCCCTTTGAAATCATCAAGCAGGGGCCTCATCAGGGCTGTATTGCTAGACACCTGTGTGCCTTCCTTTATGCAACTTAAGCCAAGCCCTCAGGCATCACCTTCTGTCTCTTAAAGGGACATTTACTAACAATCGCCTAGATTACGAGTTCTGCGTTAGCTTTAAAAAGCAGCGCTAAGGGGTCCTAACGCTGCTTTTTAATGCCCGCTGGTATTACGAGTATGGCAGGTACAGGTGTACCGCTCACTTTTCTTCCGCGACTTTTGGCTACCGCAAATCCCCTTATGTCAATTGCGTATCCTATCTTTTTAATGGGATTTGCCTAACGCTGGTATTACAAGTCTTGGAAGAAGTGAGCGGTACAGCCTCTACCTCCAAGACTCCTACTGCATAAAAAAGTCAGTAGTTAAGAGTTTTATGGGCTAACGCCCGGAACATAAAGCTCTTAACTACAGTGCTACAAACTACACTAACACCCATAAACTACCTATGAACCCCTAAACCGAGGCCCCTCCACATCGCAAACACTATAATAAAATTATTTAACCCCTAACCTGCCGACCGGACATCGCCGCCACCTACATTATACCTATGAACCTCTAATCTGCTGCCCCTAACATCGCTGACACCTACATTGTATTTATTAACCCCTAATCTGCCCTCCCCAACATCGCCGCAACCTACCTACAATTATTAACCCCTAATCTCCGGCCCCCAAGGTCGCCGCTACTATAATAAAGTTATTAACCCCTAAACCTAAGTCTAACCCTAACACCCACCTAACTTAAATATAATTTAAATAAAACGAAATAAAATTACTATAATTAAATGAATTAATCCTATTTAAAACTAAATATTTACCTATAAAATAAACTCTAATATAGCTACAATATAACTAATAGTTACATTGTAGCTATTTTAGGATTTATATTTATTTTACAGGTAATTTTGTATTTATTTTAACTAGGTACAATAGCTATTAAATAGTTAATAACTATTTAATAGCTACCTAGTTAAAATAATTACAAAATTACCTGTAAAATAAATCCTAACCTAAGTTACAAATACACCTAACACTACACTATCAATAAATTAATTAAATAAATTAACTACAATTATCTAAACTAAAATACAATTAAATAAACTAAACTATAGTCCAAAAAACAAACAAACACTAAATTACAAAAAATAAAAAAATATTACAAGAATTTTAATCTAATTACACCTAATCTAAGCCCCCTAATAAAATAAGAAAGCCCCCCAAAATAATAAAATTCCCTACTCTATACTAAATTACAAAAGTAATCAGCTCTTTTACCAGCCCTTAAAAGGGCTTTTTGCGGGGCATTGCCCCAAAGTAATCAGCTCTTTTACCTGTAAAAAATAAATACAAGACCCCCCCAACATTAAAACATTGAAAGTTGCCTGTAAAATAAAAATAAATCCTAAAAAAGCTACAATATAATTATTATTTATATTGTAGCTATATTAGGGTTTATTTTAAAGGTAAGTATTTAGTTTTAAATAGGATTAATTTAGTTAATAATATAAATATTATTTAGATTTATTTAATTAATATTTAAATTAGGGGGGTGTTAAGGTTAGGGTTAGACTTAGCTTTAGGGGTTAATAAATTTATTACAGTGGCGGAGGTGTAGGGGGGGCAGGATAGGGGTTAATAAATGTATTATAGGTGGCAGATTAGGGGTTAATAACTTTATTATAGAGGGCGGCGGTATAGGGGGGGCAGGATAGGGGTTACTAGGTATAATGTAGGTTGCGGCGGTGTCCGGGAGCGGCGGTTTAGGGGTTAATATGTATAGAGTAGCTTGCGGTGGGCTCCAGGAGCGGCGGTTTAGGGGTTAATATGTATAGAGTAGCTTGCGGTGGGCTCCGGGAGCGGCAGTTTAGGGGTTAATATGTATAATGTAGCTTGCGGTGGGCTCCGGGAGCGGCAGTTTAGGGGGAAAACACTTTAGTTGCAGCGGTGTAGGGGGGACAGATTAGGGGTGTTTAGACTCGGGGTACATGTTAGGGTGTTAGGTGTAGACAGCTCCCATAGAAATCAATGGGATGTCTGGCAGCAGAGAACTTGTACTTTCGCTATGGTCAGACTCCCATTGATTCCTATGGGATCCGCCGCCTCCAGGGCGGCGGATTGAAAACCAGGTATGCTGGGCTGGAAAAGTGCCGAGCGTACCTGCTAGTCATTTGATAACTAGCAAAAGTAGTCAGATTGTGCCACACTTGTGTGCGGAACATCTGGAGTGACGTAAGAATCGATCTGTGTCGGACTGAGTCCGGCGGATCGAAGCTTACATCACTAAATTCTACTTTTTCCGGTCTCTAGCCTTTGATAACTAAGGCGAATCAGCCTCGCCACAAATACGCTGCGGAATTCCAGCGTATTTGAGGTTGACGGCTTGATAACTACCCCCCAATGAATAGATTTGAATAAAACTCCAGGCCCTGCTCCTGAAATGGAACTGGCATGATTACCCCTGATAACTCCAGGTCTGAAACACACTTCAGGAAAGCCTGAGCCTTTACTGGGTTTGCTGGAATGCGTGAGAGGAAAAATCTTCTCACAGGTGGTCTTACTCTGAATCCTATTCTGTACCCCTGAGAAACAATACTCTGAATCCAATGATTTTGGACCGAACTGAACCAAACATCTTTGAAGAATTTTAATCTGCCCCCTACCAGCTGAGCTGGAATGAGGGCCGCACCTTTATGCGGACTTGGGGGCTGGCTTTGATCTCTTAAAAGGCTTGGATTTATTCCAATTTGAAGAAGGCTTCCAATTGGAAACAGATTCCTTTGGGGAAGGATTAGATTTCTGTTCCTTATTATGTCGAAAGGAACAAAAACGGTTAGAAGCTTTAGATTTACCTTCAGGTTTTTTATCCTGAGGCAAAAAACTCCCTTCCCCCAGTGACAGTTGAAATTATTGAATCCAACTGAGAACCAAATAATTTATTACCTTGGAAAGAAATAGAAAGCAATCTGGATTTAGAAGTCATATCAGCATTCCAAGATTTGAGCCACAAAGCTCTTTTAGCTAAAATAGCTAAAGACATATATCTAACATCAATTTTGATGATATCAAAAATGGCATCACAAATGAAATTATTAGCATGTTGAATCAACTTAACAATGCTAGACAAATCATGATCTAATACTTGTTGCGCTAAAGTTTCCAACCAAAAAGTTGAAGCAGCTGCAACATCAGCCAAAGAAATTGCAGATCTAAGAAGATGACCTAAATATAAATAAGACTTCCTTAGATAAGATTCAAGTTTCCTATCTAAAGGATCTTTAAAAGAAGTACTAGGAATAGTAGTACGTTTAGCAAGAGTGGAGATAGCCCCATCAACTTTGGTGATCTTTTCCCCAAACTCCAATATAACTGCTGGCAAAGGATACAATTTTTTAAACCTTGAAGAAGGAATAAAAGAAGTACCAGGCCTATTCCATTCTTTAGAAATCATATCAGAAATAGCACCAGGAACTGGAAAAACCTCTGGAATAACCACAGGAGGTTTATAAACAGAATTTAAACGTTTACTAGTTTTAATATCAAGAGGACTAGTTTACTCCATATCCAATGTAATCAACAGTTCTTTTAATAAAGAATGAATATACTCTGTTTTAAATAAATAAGAGGATTTGTCAGTGTCAATATCTGAGGCAGGATCTTCTGAATCAGATAGATCCTCATCAGAGAAGGATAAATCAGTATGTTGCTGATCATTTGAAATTTCATCAACTCTATGAGAAGTTTTAAAAGACCTTTTACGTTTATTAGAAGGCAGGATGGCAGACAAAGCCTTCTGAATAGAATCAGAAATAAATTCTTTTAAATTTACAGGTATATCTTGTACATTAGATGTTGAGGGAACAGCAACAGGTAATGAACTACTACTGATGGATACATTTTCTGCATGTAAAAGTTTATCATGACAACTATTAGAAACCACAGCTGGAGGTATAATCTCCACAAGTTTACAACAAATGCACTTAGCTTTGGTAGTACAGTTATCAGGCAGCTGGGATCCAACAGTGAATTCTGAGACAGGATCAGATTGAGACATCTTGGAAATGTAAGAGAAAAAACAAAATATAAAGCAAAATTATCAATTTCCTTATATGGCAGTTTCAGGAATGGGAAAAAATGCAAACAGCATAGCCCTTTGACATAGAAAAAAGGCAAGAGGCAAATAAAAATGGGGTCTTAAATAATGAAAATATTTGGCGCCAAGTATGACGCACAACAAACAGAAAAATATTTTTTGGCGCCAAAAACGTCACACTCGCGTCAGATGACGCAACCTTGTGAAGGACTCGCGACAACTAAGATGCCGGAAATGACGAATTTGCGTCAATGAATGTAACTTCAAGAATGACGCAATAAACTTTGGCATTTTGCGGCCTCGCGAGCCTAATTCTGCCCGTGAATTTAAAAGACAGTCAATTTGAAAAAGAGGCTATACCCCAGGTAAGAAATATATTTTCATAAAAAAACATTTCCCAGATATGAAACTGACAGTCTGCAAAAGGAAATATACTGAAAACCTGAATCATGGCAAATATAAGTACAATACATATATTTAGAACTTTATATAAATACATAAAGTGCCAAACCATAGCTGAGAGTGTCTTAAGTAATGAAAACATACTTACCAAAAGACACCCATCCACATATAGCAGATAACCATTTCAGTACTGGTTTGGCTATCAGTAGAGGTAATGGAATATGAGAGTATATCGTCGATCTGAAAAGGGAGGTAGGAGATGAATCTCTACGACCGATAACAGAGAACCTATGAAACAGATCCCCGTGAGGAAAACGGTGATACTCCCTTCACATCCCTCTGACATTCACTGTACTCTGAGAGGAATCAGGCTTCAAAAAATGCTGAGAAGCGCATATCAACGTAGAAATCTTAGCACAAACTTACTTCACCACCTCCATAGGAGGCAACGTTTGTAAAACTGAATTGTGGGTGTGGTGAGGGGTGTATTTATAGGCATTTTGAGATTTGGGAAACTTTGCCCCTCCTGGTAGGATTGTATATCCCATACGTCACTAGCTCATGGACTCTTGCCAATTACATGAAAGAAAATAATTTTTACAATCTTGAGGTTATTGGATGTGTATGTTTATGTTTATTATGTATAAATGAATTGTATTTGATAAGATGCCAATTATATATATTTCTGCGGAATGTGGAAATAGTACTTTTCTTAATTGAATCAATAAGATATGAGGACTCTGTCAAAACACCTGCATAAGAATCCAGGACCCAATCAGAAGTGGAGTTACAACTATAAAACGTCATCAGGAACATCTTGAAGTCATCCTTGATAAAACCAAGCTGTGATTGGTGAAATGTACGTTGGAGTAGTGATGTCACAAAAGGGGTGGAGCCTTGTTCCTTACCTGACTAACAGAGCAATCATTGGACATTGTGATACACACAGTCTTTTGCTTGTAGTAGTCTATGATTAGGACAGTTTCATTGTAGATGCCTTGTTTTTAATAAATTTGTTATACTTGTTAACCGCTTCTGATTCATCCTTTGGAGCTGGAACATTCTTCTTTGCCTTGCCTCCTATTAGGAGCTTCCTCTGCCTATATATCTAGAGCCTGATTTTGAAGCTCTAGACAATGTGAGTACCTTTCTAGGTTCTGCTATAAATTTCACATAACCATAATGTTTCTTCTTTTTTTCCCCTGAAGTATGCTAACAAGTTTCGGCCAGTGGCATACTTGTATTCTCTGTAAGTATGCGTGTTTTATTTTGGACCTCCTGGTTTGTTTTTATCCTACTTGGAATTTTCAATAAATTAACTTTTACTTCACCCTTGCCTACGGTTCACATCTTCTTTTGTCTACCCTATGGATATATAGGTATAGATATCTATTTTACATTATCATATACACTCACCGGCCACTTTATTAGGTATACCTGTTCAATTGCTTGGTAACACAAATTGCTAATCAGCCAATCACATGGCAGCAACTCAATGGATTAAGGCATCTAGACGTGGTGAGGACGACTTTCTAAAGTTTAAACCGAGCATCAGAATGGGGAAGAAAGGGGATTTAAGTGACTTTGAACTTGGCATGGTTGTTGGTGCCAGGTGGATTCTTTCACCACCCTGCCATTTTCAGAATCCACCTGCCTCCCGGATGTCAGGATTATACAACGGTCCTCAAGCTGGGTGATGCCATTTGACAAAGGTGTCTGTGGACACCAAAACGTCATGGGACTATGCTTTTAACTTTTTTTCAATAAAAGTTATTTTTTTATCTAAATCCAGTGAGTGCTGTCTTTTCTCTGGACTGTTTATATCTGACACATGCACCCTGGTATATGCTTACCCCAACCTGGGGTTAAAGAGTGCTTATCCTTTACTTGAAAAAAAAAAAAAATATATATATATATATATATATAGAGAGAGAGAGAGAGAGAGAGAGAAAAAAATATATATATATATATATATATATACAAACACACATATACACATACACACACACACATGGCTCCAAATGTCAGGTCGTAAGCTACTAACCAAGCCAAAATGTTACATGCCATTTCTAATTCCACTCACTACCTGCCCACACCACACCCACTACACCACCCCCTCTTTGCATATGTTTAGCCATTGTGAAACACATTATTGTGCAGTCATTTTTAATATTTTTTATTTTATACCTTAACAATTAATAAATGCTACATACAGTAATAGATTAACAAAAATAAGTGCATAGCAGTTAGCAACATGAACTTAGTGATTCTGGGTAAGACAACAGCTGGATAAAAACAGAAAGTTGTTGAAGTGAGAGAATGCAGAGAGTGCTGACAGTCATAGCAGACCTGGAGATTTTGTTTTAATTCTTTCTCTCTCTCTCTAATTTGTAATTATTATTCATATTTTTTAATATTCTATTTGCAATAGTTCAAAAATGCGCTTTGAGATTAGCAGATCTTCATGTGCGCTAACCTGACACCGCATTAGACCTAAAGCGCAAAATACGAATCGTGTTATGAATATTTTACATTTCTATGTTCTTTACATAGAAAAAATTATGTTTTATTATAAAATATATACAGTATTTATATGCGTGATACCGCTAAATATATATATCTATACCTATCTAAAGGAATTGATATAGATATATATATAGATATATATATGTGTATATATATATATATATATATTTATAGGGGCAGGGAGAGAGTGTAATCCTGTATTATAATCTGTACACAAATGGTTAAAATGATTTACCTTATTCAAAGGATTATTGGTGCAGACCCTCAAAATAACTTTTAACCTTTAAAAAAAAAGAGAATAATGAAAGAGGTATGATTAAACCTCTTTCCTAAAGTAAGGGAAATCAGTACTCTTTTAGTATTAAACCATAAGTATTTTTATTGTTCATATACGTGCACCTCCCAGACACAAATTAATTCCCATGTGAAATTGGAACCAAATATATCTATACATCTAAGTACATCTATGTGCTTATTGAAACCATTTACTTAAACACTAAACATATAAGTGCAATACTAAACATGTCCCTTTAAGACTTTATAGCATATTTAGATAGGCACATATTGTCCATTGCTGATACCAGATTATTAATCACAGTTCTTAAGCAAGTTTAGTTCATCATCCAAAAAGATAACATATAAAAAGTATTTGGGGATTGTCCATCCAGTGTGTTTTAACAAACCATAGCAGTTATTTTCAAACTGTATTGAGCCAATTCCACAGCTCCCTTAAATGCTTTATCATTTATCAGAGATGTTTAAACACACTCTAGCATGTTGCTTCCAATGGGCTGATACAGACTTTGCTTGTAGGTTTACAGACTATAGCCAGTGACCGCAGTTTACAACTGCTCTTAAGGTCAAGCTGCACCCGCTAACCTTTCTCCTCTTACCGGATCTGTAGAAATTGTTAGCAGTTACTCAGATCATCAGTAGCTTAGATCTCCAAACAGCTCTGCTCTCATAATAAACAATCCCCCTGCTTCTCGCACATGCAGGTCTTTCCAGCGTGCTCTTAGGTCTGATGTCACCGCCCTCTGCTCACTGCAACCAGGTGTAATGTTTCCAAACAGGCATGCAAATGCAGTCCGGGGGAGTTTCAATAGCAATTCAAAGCCCAATTTTCCTTTTGCTTTTAAGGCTATTTTAGCATGTGGGAGCTGCCTTCCTTTGCTCCTACATAGGATGATGCTGTATTTTAAAGTGCCATTCAAATAGCATATAAGGTCTCAGCAAACCAACACCATGTACGTTTCACCCCTTTGAAATCATCAAGCAGGGGCCTCATCAGGGCTGTATTGCTAGACACCTGTGTGCCTTCCTTTATGCAACTTAAGCCAAGCCCTCAGGCATCACCTTCTGTCTCTTAAAGGGACATTTACTAACAATCGCCTAGATTACGAGTTCTGCGTTAGCTTTAAAAAGCAGCGCTAAGGGGTCCTAACGCTGCTTTTTAATGCCTGCTGGTATTACGAGTATGGCAGGTACAGGTGTACCGCTCACTTTTCTTCCGCGACTTTTGGCTACCGCAAATCCCCTTATGTCAATTGCGTATCCTATCTTTTTAATGGGATTTGCCTAACGCTGGTATTACAAGTCTTGGAAGAAGTGAGCGGTACAGCCTCTACCTCCAAGCTTCCTACTGCATAAAAAAGTCAGTAGTCAAGAGTTTTATGGGCTAACGCCGGAACATAAAGCTCTTAACTACAGTGCTACAAAGTACACTAACACCCATAAACTACCTATGAACCCCTAAACCAAGGCCCCTCCACATCGCAAACACTATAATAAAATTATTTAACCCCTAACCTGCCGACCGGACATCGCCGCCACCTACATTATACCTATGAACCTCTAATCTGCTGCCCCTAACATCGCCGACACCTACATTGTATTTATTAACCCCTAATCTGCCCTCCCCAACATCGCCGCAACCTACCTACAATTATTAACCCCTAATCTCCGGCCCCCAAGGTCGCCGCTACTATAATAAAGTTATTAACCCCTAAACCTAAGTCTAACCCTAACACCCACCTAACTTAAATATAATTTAAATAAAACAAAATAAAATTACTATAATTAAATGAATTAATCCTATTTAAAACTAAATACTTACCTATAAAATAAACTCTAATATAGCTACAATATAACTAATAGTTACATTGTAGCTATTTTAGGATTTATATTTATTTTACAGGTAATTTTGTATTTAATTTAACTAGGTACAATAGCTATTAAATAGTTAATAACTATTTAATAGCTACCTAGTTAAAATAATTACAAAATTACCTGTAAAATAAGTCCTAACCTAAGTTACAAATACACCTAACACTACACTATCAATAAATTAATTAAATAAATTAATTACAATTATCTAAACTAAAATACAATTAAATAAACTAAACTATAGTACAAAAAACAAACACTAAATTACAAAAAATAAAAAAATATTACAAGAATTTTAATCTAATTACACCTAATCTAAGCCCCCTAATAAAATAAGAAAGCCCCCCAAAATAATAAAATTCCCTACTCTATACTAAATTACAAAAGTAATCAGCTCTTTTACCAGCCCTTAAAAGGGCTTTTTGCGGGGCATTGCCCCAAAGTAATCAGCTCTTTTACCTGTAAAAAAAAATACAAGACCCCCCAACATTAAAACCCACCACCCACACACCCCTACTCTAAAACCCACCCGATCCCCCTTAAAAAAAACCTAATACTAACCCCCTGAAGATCACCCTACCTTGAGCCGTGTTCACCCAGCCGGGCCGAATTCTTCATCCAATCCGGGCTATGTGGTCCTCTATCCGGCAGAAGTCTTCATCCAAGCGGGGCAGAAGAGGTCCTCCATCCAGCAGAAGTCTTCATCCATCCGCAGCTCCATCTTCAAGACCTCCGACGCGGAACATCCTCCTCGGCCAACGGACTAACGACGAATGAAGGTTCCTTTAAATGACGTCATCCAAGATGGCGTCCCTCGAATAGGATTCTATCAGCCAATCGGAATTAAGGTAGGAAAAATCTGATTGGTTGATTTAATCAGCCAATTGGATTGAAGCTCAATCCGATTGGCTGTTTGGATCAGCCAATAGAATGCGAGGTCAATTCTATTGGCTGATCCAATCAGCCAATTGATTAAATCAACCAATCGGAATTCGAGGGAGGCCATCTTGGATGACGTCATTTAAAGGAACCTTCATTTGTTGTTAGTCCTTCGGCCGAGGAGGATGTTCCGCGTCGGAGGTCTTGAAGATGGAGCCGCGGATGGATGAAGACTTCTGCCGGATGGAGGACCACATCGCCCGGATTGGATGAAGAATTCGGCCCGGCTGGGTGAACACAGCTCAAGTTAGGGTGATCTTCAGGGGGTTAGTGTTAGTTTTTTTTTAAGGGGGGGATCGGGTGGGTTTTAAAGTAGGGGTATGTGGGTGGTGGGTTTTAATGTTGGGGGGGTCTTGTATTTTTTTTTACAGGTAAAAGAGCTGATTACTTTGGGGCAATGCCCCGCAAAAAGCCCTTTTAAGGGCTGGTAAAAGAGCTGATTACTTTTGTAATTTAGTATAGGGTAGGGAATTTTATTATTTTGGGAGGCTTTTTTATTTTATTAGGGGGCTTAGATTAGGTATAATTAGATTAAAAATCTTGTAATATTTTTTATTTTTGTAATTTAGTGGGGGGGTTTGTACTATAGTTTAGTTTATTTAATTGTATTTTAGTTTAGATAATTGTAGTTCATTTATTTAATTAATTTATTGATAGTGTAGTGTTAGGTATATTTGTAACAGGTTAGGATTTATTTTACAGGTAATTTTGTAATTATTTTAACTAGGTAGCTATTAAATAGTTATTAACTATTTAATAGCTATTTTACCTAGTTAAAATAAATACAAAGTTGCCTGTAAAATAAATATAAATCCTAAAATAGCTACAATGTAACTATTAGTTATATTGTAGCTATCTTATGGTTTATTTTATAGGTAAGTATTTAGTTTTAAATAGGATTAATTTATTTAATTATAGTAATTTTATTTATATTTCTTTCAATTATATTTAAGTTAGGGGGGTGTTAGGGTTAGACTTAGGTTTAAGGGTTAATAACTTTAATATAGTAGCGGCGACGTTGGGCGCGGCAGATTAGGGGTTAATAAATGTAGGTAGGTGGCGGCAATGTTAGGGACGGCAGATTAGGGGTTAATACAATTTATTATAGTGTTTGTGAGGCGGGAGTGCGGCGGTTTAGGGGTTAATACATTTATTATAGTGGCAGATTAGGGGTTAATAAGTGTAGGTAGATGGCGGCGACGTTGGGGGCGGAAGATTAGGGGTTAATAAATATAATATAGGTGTCGGCAATGTTAGGGGCAGCAGATTAGGGGTCCATGGGTATAATGTAGGTTGCGGCGGTGTCCGGAGCGGCAGATTAGGGGTTAATAGTATAATGCAGGTGGCGACGATGTTGGGGGCGGCATATTAGAGGTTAATAAGTGTAAGGTTAGGGGTGTTTAGACTCGGGGTTCATGTTAGGGTGTTAGGTGTAGACTTAGAAGTGTTTCCCCATAGGAAACAATGGGGCTGCGTTAGGAGCTGAACGCTACTTTTTTGCAGGTGTTAGGTTTTTTTTCAGCCAGCTCAGCCCCATTGTATCCTATGGGGAAATCATGCACGAGCACGTTTTGCCAGCTTATCGCTACCGTAGGCAACGCTGGTATTACAGGTAGAAGTGGAGCCAAATTTTGCTCAACGCTCACTTTTCTGAGGCTAACGCAGCCATTCAGAAAACTTGTAATACCAGTGTTGTTTAACCCCTTAATGACCACAGCACTTTTCCATTTTCTGTCCGTTTGGGACCAAGGCTATTTTTACATTTTTGCGGTGTTTGTGTTTAGCTGTAATTTTCCTCTTACTCATTTACTGTACCCACACATATTATATATCGTTTTTCTCGCCATTAAATGGACTTTCTAAAGATACCATTATTTTCATCATATCTTATAATTTACTATAAAAAAAATTATAAAATATGAGGAAAAAAATGGAAAAAACACACTTTTTCTAACATTGATCCCCAAAATCTGTTACATATCTACAACCACCAAAAAACTCCCATGCTAAATAGTTTCTAAATTTTGTTCTGAGTTTAGAAATACCCAATGTTTACATGTTCTTTGCTTTTTTTGCAAGTTATAGGGCCATAAATACAAGTAGCACTTTGCTATTTCCAAACCACTTTTTTTCAAAATTAGCGCTAGTTACATTGGGACACTGATATCTTTCAGGAATCCCTGAATATCCCTTGACATGTATATATTTTTTTTTAGAAGACATCCCAAAGTATTGATCTAGGCCCATTTTGGTATATTTCATGCCACCATTTCACCGCCAAATGCCATCAAATAAAAAAAATCGTTCACTTTTTCACAAATTTTAGGTTTCTTACTGAAATTATTTACAAACAACTTGTGCAATTATGGCATAAATGGTTGTAAATGCTTCTCTGGGATCCCCTTTGTTCAGAAATAGCAGACATATATGGCTTTGGCGTTGCTTTTTGGTAATTAGATGGCTGCCAAATGCCACTGTGCACCACACGTGAATTATGCCCAGCAGTGAAGGGGTTAATTAGGGAGCATGTAGGGAGCTTGCAGGGTTAATTTTAGCTTTAGTGTAGTGCAGTAGACAACCCCAAGTATTGATCTAGGCACATTTTGGTATATTTCATGCCACCATTTCACCGCCAAATGCGATCAAATTGAAAAAAACGCAAATATTTTTCACAATTTTATGTTTCTCACTGAAATTATTTACTAACAGCTTGTGCAATTATGGCACACATGGTTGTAAATGCTTCTCTAGGATCCCCTTTAATCAGAAATAGCAGACATATATGACTTTGGCGTTGCTTTTTGGTAATTAGAAGGCCGCTAAATGCTGCTGCGCATCACACGTGTATTATGGCTAGCAGTGAAGGGGTTAATTAGGTAGCTTATAGGGAGCTTGCAGGGTTAATTTTAGCTTTAGTGTAGAGATCAGCCTCCCACCTGACACATCACACCCCCTGATCCCTCCCAAACAGCTGTCTTCCCTCCCCCACCCCACAATTGTCCCCGCCATCTTAAGTACTGGCAGAAAGTCTGCCAGTACTAAAATAAAAGTTTTGTTTTGTTTTGTTTAAAAAAAAAATAATTCTGCTGTGTAGGACCCCCCCCTAAGCCCCAACCACTCTGATCCCCCCCCCAAACAGCTCTCTACCCCCCTCATCTGCCTTATTGTGCACCATATTGGGTACTGGCAGCTGTCTGCCAGTACCCAGTTTTAAATCAAATGTTTATTTTGAGTTTTTCTGTAGTGTAGCTGCCCCCCCTTAACACCCAACCCCCCACCCTCTCCCAGATCATTAATATTTTTTATTCCCACCCTCTCTCCCACTGAGTCCCACCTTGTGCCTCTTCAACTAAAAATGCTAACTTATGGCGTTTCACACGTGCACGCGCGCGCACGCTCCCGTGCACGCGCGCGCACGCGATCCCGCCCCCCTCCTCTACTGATGGCCACCCACTCGCCTCCCTGGACACGCTCCCACCCACCAACGATCATAGCCATCAATAGCCGATGCAGAGAGGGCCACAGAGTGGCTCTCTCTGCATCGGACTGCTTAAATAAGTTATTGCAGGATGCCTCTATATCGAGGCATCACTGCAATAACATGAAAGCAGCTGGAAGCAATCAGGATCGCTTCCACTGCTTTCAAAGACCAAAGACGTGCAGGGTACGTCCTTGGTCGTTAAGGACATTTTTTTGGAGGACGTACCCTGCACGTCCTTGGTCATTAAGGGGTTAAAGTAAGCGCTGGAAATAAAAGGAGCGTTAGCCCCGCAAGTTTTTACCGACAAAACTCGTAATCTAGCCAGATATATTTACACATTTAAACATTAAGTAGCAATTATTAGCCTAATCCTACTTGGTTCTGAAAGGCATATGTACATACCCCACTTCTCATCATATCAATATAAATCAATACACTAATAGTAATTTAACCTAACTTCTTACAGTTATATGCAAATAGGTTTTTAGTTTACATCTATTTTAGAAATCGATTTTTAACATAGACATTTTTTCTCTAAATCATTACACAAAGCTGGCAAAGGCCATTTTATCTTTCAGGCCCAGTGGGCGTCTTGTTCTTAAAGGGACAGTACACTGTAAAATTGTTTTTCCATAAATGTATTTTAAATGACTTGTTATACCAACTGCAGAGTATAAAATATTTGAGAAATTGCATTTTCGGGTTTATTTGTGTATCTGAAGTAGCTGGTTTTGTGCTTTGAAACCACAGCCTATTACAATGGGTTGAGCTTCAGGTAATATCAGATCTCATTATGTTATCACTTTATGTACACATACTTGCTTCCTTATCTTATATTTGTCTGGAACACCAAAGCTTAATACATAGAGAGAACAATGGAAAATTATCATTTTATTACTTAACTATCATGCCCCCCACTGAGGGTGTAATCTCTTCTGCTGGCTATGTTTATTTAGGCTTGTCAATAGCGTATACGCCAGTATCAAAACTTTCAGTATAGGTTGGGAAACCACAAGCTAAATCAGCTATTTCAAATGCTGAAATATGAGTAAAGGAGCTACTTGCAACCAATTTAATACACTCTAGCAGGTAAAAAGGATCATTGGGAATAATTTAAAGGGGAGAAGGTTTTTGGGTAGACTGTCCCTTTAACCTATAAATCCACCTTGCCTCTTTTTGTAACAGAATTTTATCAACATTACCTCCCCTACCATGGGGATCACCTTTATAAATAGCCACAAACTTTAGGCTTGTTGTTTCACTGTTATGAAAAGAGGCAAAGTGTTTTGCAACATTTGTATCCCTTTTATTTGTTACACCATCTCAATGTTCCTGTATTCTGTCCTTCAGAAGCCTTTTTGTTGTTCCAATATAGAACCTGGGACAGGAGCAGTGTAACAAATAGATCACCTCTGTTGAATCACAATTCATAAAGAATCTTATATCAAAAACTCTGTGCCCATTACCCTGGAATGTTTTACTCCTTTCCATAAAGGGACAGTGCACACATTTACCACAGGGGTGGCTTCCTTTGACTCCTCTGTCTTTTCTAAGCTAATCTGACATTGAGGGGCTTCTCATGAACCTGCTTCTTACAAGCCAATCTTTTAGACTAGGGGCTTTTCTTGCTGTTAATAGAGGATATTCTCCCACTATCTTCCCAACTTTTTCATCTAACTGCAATATGTGCCAATTCATTTTTAGTATGCCTCTCAGATCTTTCCATTTATTATTGTATGTAGTGATAAACCTTATTGTATGCTGTTCTTCTTTTACCTGTTCATTATACAGCAGGTCATCTCTGCTTGTATTCCTTGCTCTAATCAGAGTGATTAGAGAATATCATTCTTGATACAAAAAGAGGCAAGGTGGATTTATAGGTTAAGAACAAGACGCCCACTGGGCCTGAATGATAAAGTGGACTTCGCCAGCTTTGTGTAATGATTTAGAGAAAAAAATGTCTATGTTAAAAATCTATTTCTAAAATAGATGTAAACTAAAAACCTATTTGCATGTAACTGTAAGAAGTAAGGTTAAATTACTATTATGTATTGATTTATATTGATATGATGAGAAGTGGGGTATGTACATATGTCTTTCAGAACCAAGTGACTGCATTTGCATGCCTGCTTGGAAACACTATGCCTGGTTGCAGTGAGCAGAGGGCGGTGACATCAGACCTAAGAGCACGCTGGAAAGACCTGCATGTGTGAGAAGCAGGGGGATTGTTTATTATGAGAGCAGAGCTGTTTGGAGATCTAAGCTACTGATGATCTGAGTAACTGCTAACAATTTCTACAGATCCGGTAAGAGGAGAAAGGTTAGCAGGTGCAGCTTGACCTTAAGAGCAGTTGTAAACTGCGGTCACTGGCTGTAGTCTGTAAACCTACAAGCAAAGTCTGTATCAGCCCATTGGAAGCAACATGCTAGAGTGTGTTTAAACAACTCTCATTAATGATAAAGCATTTAAGGGAGCTGTGGAATTGGCTCAATACAGTTTGAATATAGCTGCTATGGTTTGTTAAAACACACAAAATGGACAATCCCAAAATACTTTTTATATGTTATCTTTTTGGATAATGAACTAAGCTTGCTTAAGAACTGTGATTAATAATCTGGTATCAGCAATGGGCAATATGTACCTATCTAAATATGCTATAAGGTCTTAAAGGGACATGTTTAGTATTGCACTTAAATGGTGTTTAAGTAAATGGTTTCAATAAGCACATAGATGTACTTAGAGGTATAGATATATTTGGTTCCAATTTCACATGGGAATTCATTTGTGTCTGGGAGGTGCACGTATATGAACAATAAAAATACTTATTGTTTAATACTAAAAGAGTACTGATTTCCCTTACTTTAGGAAAAAGGTTTAATCATACCTCTTTCATTATTCTCTTTTTTTTTAAAGGTTAATATATATATATATATATATATATATATATATATATATATATATATATATAAATACAATAAAAATAACACTGTTTTGTAAGTGAAGAACACTGGAATGTGAAATAGTCATAACGCCTGTCGGGTTGGTGCTCAAGGTTTTATTTGGCTGAGATCTCCACTGACTTCTTTGGAGAGAGAACGTTAATGCGGTCACGATATTGCAAAGTCTGGAAGATACAGCTAGTCGGGTTTAGCTTGCACCGAAACTTTTTACTTTCAACTTGTAATATGAATGCAACACGATGTGCGCAAAAAGTCAACTTCTAGCTAAGTTAACGTTTGAGTGAGAGCGCTTAATAGCACACCACTTGTAATCTAGCCCTAAATACATTATATTAGCATAGTATTATGGTTATTCCCCACCTCTCTCTAGTCATGGGTGACGCTATATTGAAATCTAGCTTTCATTTAATTATTGTGCTTATGTATTTACACATGTGCAGCAACTCTCCTTTCGTTACCGGCAATGAATTCTAACTTCTAAATGGCAGCACCCATAATAAGAGGAAGGTGCATGAAATGTAGATAGTGTTTAAAAATGTCCCTTTAATACTTTAATCAGCATTAGATCACATCCTGGTGGCAGTGGAGGCTCCTACATTGGGATGGCAAGGGCAGCGCCCCCCTCTAAAAATTTTGGGCAAAAAAATCAAAATAAAATGTAATTAATTTTAAATAAATAAAACTGTAAAGTGGGAAAAACAGGATAATATTTTTTTTCAGGAGTTGGGTAAGGGAATTTTAAAAGCTCCTAATAAAAGAAAAATTAAAATGACAACAGAATCTAGGGCAGTGCTTTCCAAACTGTGTGTCGTGACACACTAGTGTGTCGGCAGCAGTGTGTAGGTGTGTCCCTGCTTCAACACAAATTGTTTGGAATTTAACATTTTTTTGGTTTCCAACTTTCCGCCTGCCTGCTACGCATATAACATGGTTGACACGTGATTGATACCTAGTGGGTCACAGATCATCTTAACCTATTGGCACAGCTCAGCGGGAACTGAAACTATTCCCATTGACGGCTTTAGCGGCACATTGGCTCCTGACTGAACGTGTAGTCTCCTCAATCGGCTCGTGACTGCATGTGTAGTCAGTGAGTGGTACAGCAGTGTGTTTGCAGTGCGGGC
This sequence comes from Bombina bombina, assembly GCF_027579735.1. NCBI lineage: Eukaryota > Metazoa > Chordata > Amphibia > Anura > Bombinatoridae > Bombina > Bombina bombina. The sequence continues at coordinate 323,756,475 of NC_069501.1, read as the reverse complement.
ACTAGCCAGTCAGACTCGCAGAGCTCTAAGGGTGGCATCTTAAACGCTGAGCTGAAGTCAAAGGTTGTTTTTTTTCTTTGCAGCTAGCTCCCAGTAGTGCATTGCTGCTCCTGCTCTTGATATATGGATAGGAAGTGGAAGCTTAAAAATGCTTGATGATGAAATGCGAGTGTCTTTAGCTAATATTCCACCAATTATTCAGAAATTGTGTTCATCCCATCAACCTCATACATCCCATTAAAATAGTAAGTAGCTATTGGTGGTATTAAGCTTTTTTTTAATTCTTGCACATAGTTACTTACTGTTACTTGTAAATACATTTCGTTATTATATAATTAATGTTTGTGTCCGTATCTCTTAAAGCAAGTTAGTTTAACCTCCTGTTTGCTAGTACAACTGAATTACTGTGTCGCAAAATGATTTAGGTCTAAAAAGTGTGTCACCAACATGAAAAGTTTGGAAAGCTCTGATCTAGGGCGTTTTTAACATCTGTCCTGATTCAGAGCACTTCACGCAAGCTTAGTCTGTCCCTATTGGACAATTGTCACATGACTAATTCAGTTTACATACGGGCGTCTAAGCAGAGTCGGAATTAAAAAAACAAAAACAGAGGGCTAATTTCTTATTGGATAGCTGTAGGGGTCAGGTGACTGAATATGATAGCAAGCACGTAGGAACATTCATTCTCCCTCCAGCTCTATTTTCAACACGTCTTGCAATGTAAGCGTTTTGCTTGAAGTTGCTGTACACTAAGGGGGCTCATAAATCAATTGAGGTCTGCAGCTGCCGGCTACTCTGTTTGTGCTGCGGTAACCCCTTCCCTGCTACTTCTAGTTATATATAACTAGTATATTTATATAAGCATATTAAGCTGAGGTGCGTGTTCCATTAATTTTAGTCAATGCCAGATTATTGCTCAAAGGGTGAAGGGGGAGGGAGGAGGAGCAGAGCTGAACCAATGTTGCATAAAAACTCATTCCCCCGTGGCAAGCTGCAAGATGAATGCTTTCCTTCCTGCTTCAATTGGACAGTCCCTCTCCTCACCATGTGCTCTCTCTGCAACATGCATCTTGCTGACCGGTTCAGCTTTGCTCTGCCCTCCACCTTTATAGCTTGCTTCGTCTCAAGTAAGCTTCGAAGGGGGAGGTTAGAGCAGAGCTGATCCGGGCAGCATGATGAATGCAGCAGGGAGACAGAGAGCAGACAGTGTGACAACTCTGTTGGTTTGAATCTGCTGTCACTCACACAGAAATTGAAGCCTTGTGGTGACAAAATGTGCAACCCTAAATTACCTAATTGTGTTTTAAATAATCCCTTTCTCCAGCTAATCTTTTAGTCCCATCTGCTTCTTCATTTGTTTGTTTTTTTTCTCCTCTCTTTCCATCAGTCTCACTTTACTGGACACTAAATCATTGATCCCAAAGGTATAATACAACAGAACTAAAGCCTTGCTAGGGCAACAGTAAAAGCACACAAGCCAGGAAAGTCTGGGGCAACAAAATTACCAGCTACAAGTGACCATAAAATGCTGAAATCATTCACATATCTTTCATATATGAGCTGAGCAGCTCATCCTGTGATGAAAATATATAAAAGCAGCATCAACAGTAATTATGTTATAAAAACATAATCTAAATATTCACAGTAATACTAATTATTATTATTATTCAAATTATTTTCAAATTTCATCCACTTTAAGTCTTCTGAAATAAACTAGAAGCATATATATTTTTTAGATAAAAACATATCTATCACATATACAGTTTCCCATTTGGGGGCGGGGCTTTACTTCAAGGGTGGGATCTAGCGCCCCACCATTCCCAAAATTCACCAGCCGCTACTGCCTGGTGGTAATTTTAGGCTCTGTCTGGTTATATATACTTGTAAAGGATTTATCATTATACTATGTATAAAGTTGATAATTTTACTCCTGTTGTACTCCTGGACAAACAGCCTGAGATAAGTTCCATTATCTGCATTGTAAGTTATATACCCACATTAGACCTCAGAACTTAAGCATGGCCCTGCAGCCTCTGTCACCACCCTCATAAGACCTCAGATTCAATCAATTAAATCTCCAATTTTTTTATATAGATATTTTACAGGATAGCTGAGTGAAAAATATTTGCCTGTCTAGTAAAATACTATGAAAACTAGCAACCCAAGCTACATACCTTCATGGAAATAAATGTGATCATCTTTCTCAGTTATAAAGTGTTTCCTTGCAGTTTGCACTACCTTTGGCAGATCAAGAATGGTGACTGTAGATCCAGGGTAGAGGCCAACATAATGTTTGGCTAAGGCTCCAGAACATCCTAAAAGGTGAAGCAGGTTTTAGTTTTTAAACAATAGTTCAGTAAAACTATTTTGTTTATCTTAAAAATATCAATATAAACATAATTTTGCAATCCTATGCCCATTGTAGATACATTTTAGTATATACTTAATATATCACCCTATCAGAATGTACACAAGTAGACAGAAGAGTGTATTAAAGGGCACAAGTTAGTGCCAAAACTGTAGAATAATGTCTTTCTGTTGTCTGTAAGTGCATTAAATACACGTCTTAGAAAGAATATCTATGCCAATCTTAAATACTTTTTCAGTATTTCAAGGGGACAAGAAGTGACTGTTTCCTTTTCAAAAGGGTTGACACAATCAATAAATGTAAAGTTGGGGGGGATACGTGTGCTGTCTTTATATGAAACCATGGTATTTCACCTATTATTTACCCTTCCAGGTTTTTGACCCCAATTGTTTCCATCCCAGCAGTTGTAACCTCATAAGTACTGAATGTAATAAGATAATCAGGAAATGGTTTCTATAACAAACATAAACATAAATGATAATTTTAAACATAGGTGTTTTGAGTGGTGTACAAGTCCGTATTTTACTAAGAACTATTCAATAGGGATGGCACATTGATAAATTTGTAATATAGTTCATGTGCCTACTTTGATACAAACTTACAACAAAATAGTGTATAGACAGGTGATGGCTTCATAAATAGGGGAATTGTCTAAATCTATATCTTTCTGGAGATCGTTCTGCTTTTAGGTGTTGTCCAAAAGAAAAAGAAAAGAAAAATAATAGTAATTGCTTAATCTTCTATATGTTATAGATGTTTTAAAATAAAATAAGCAGTCACTGATAAAACGTGTTCTTTTAATTATTATTTTTAAAGTATTAAGGTTCATCTTAGATAATATGTTGTTTATACTGTAAAATTATATATTGAATATACAAGGTTTGTAAAGGTTGTAAGCCAACAACCTTCCATTTCCCAGAAAAAGATCATTGAAGGAGGCACTAAAGCGTTACATTATAGCATATCAAGCTTATTTAAGCTAATTATTGTATTAATAATTTAAAGGCAATATAAAATATCATATCCTTAGCCTAACAAAGTGTAAAACTTAAATAAGTTATATAGTTATTCTATTTTTTATGTATACAAATACCATTTGCACTGCTGGATAAATTGTTGCTACTTAAATGGGGCAAGTTTTGTTTATAAATACTAAACTGATTCATTGATTACATATTTCCCATGGGTACATACACCACATCATGATAAACACATATAGATATTACTCAAAATGCATTACCTCCAAGATCATACACCTTGCTAAAACTAGAGAGGTCAAAAGCTGTAATAACATCCTTTCCACATATGTTCCATATTGAATCCATATGATGCATGAAGGATAACATCTCATCCTCTGACCTAAAATAGTCAACACATAGGTCATTTTTTTAGATGTAGGTAGTATCCCATTTTACTGAATCAAATATGCTTGCACATGCCAACTAGTTTGTAAGCAATTTAACAAAATCAATAAGTTTGGTTACATAATTTTAAATTAATTCTGCTAAATTAGTTCACAGAAGGTACCAATACTTTATATGAATTCTGAGGGAAAAAAGATAAAAATTAAGTCAAAGAATCATCTCAATTAATATTGCCATAGCTGCTCCATTTATTTAATACAGCACCTGGGCATTACATTAAAATATGCTTTTGTCATTAGTGTTAACAGGCTGTTTAGTTGGCCATAATATATGATTTCTATATATAGATTACCAGTTATAGATAACAAGCTACAAGAAAGAAATAGATGACCTAGACTTGAATAATGTGAATACCTAACTCATCTGCTTCACCTTTTTCTTTAAAAAAAAACAAAAAAACATTAAACTTGTAAAGTACTAATATAAAATATTGTCTGAAAATATGAAAAAAATCTATATCTGATATGCATGCAAATTAAATAAGATAATTAAATATTTGTAAATACATTTTCTTATCTATTTCTGTCAGAGGTAAAGGCTGCATGCACAACACGAGTCTTTTATACTTTCTTTTTTTAGTTTCTAAGTAATATAAAGATACTAAGTATTCCATAAAAAACCCCACCAAGCTGCTGAACGGTAAATGAAAATACGGATAGGGCTAACATTAACTATTGATTAGTGGCACTAGACTAAATCGCTAACCTAGTAAGCAGGAGATCTAGGATTGAATCTTAGTTTTTATGTTATTGTGACTTTTAATATAATATTTTATTGCTATTTTAATTTGTAATGTTTTTATTATGCCCACTATTTTAATTGAGTTGCTATTTTTCTGTACACATATTATTTATTTGACTGTTCCATGAGAATTGTTTGTTTATTTGTAATTCCAGTTTCTTATATATGTTACTAGAAGTTCATCTGTGGATTGATACAATTGTTAATGGATCCATCAATAGGAACTTGAGACTGGCTATAAAAAGGAATGAAGGAAAGACAGGATCAATCTCCATACAGTGAAACATACATCAGAGTAGAGTGCAAAGCGGGTGTCACAGAGAGCGGCATTAACCAGCACAGAGGAGTAGTGTTTATGGTAAACTTCTTAATGGTTATCACTGTTAAATGGTGTGTGTTTGGCAATTGAATTATATGATTTTGCTTACACCTGTGCTATTCTCTAAGCTTTGACCCTGATTTACTTTATGCCATATTGCTTTTATACGTTTTTATATATTTAAATCTGTATGTCTGAAATGGAATACATTTTATGCATGAAGAGATCCTGTTTTGGCCACTGAGGTCTTTTATAAAACACACACAAACCCTGAAGCGGCTTTAGCTCTGGTAATTGTGAGTATACATTGCTACCACCTTTGCGTAACAAGCATTTTGCTACAGATTAACACCATGATTGAGAGTTGGTTTTTTTTTCTGCTTTCCTATTTGATAAAATCCTGTAAATATACAATTTACTGAGAAATGAATGCATACATATTAAATTGCTTATCTTCACCATCCACTGGTGGTTGGATAATTAATATACACACTTTTTATTTTTATTAACGCTTTATTTTTTGTGTGTAATTTGATCACTTTTTAGTGGTTATTTTTGGTTATTCACTATTTTGTTTTTTATTTAATAATGACTTGTTTTCTACTTGTAAAAAAGGAATGATAACAAATATAAACCTGCAACAAAATGGAAAACTTAAAAAAGGAACAATCTAGTCAAAGTTTTGGATAGAGCATGCAGTTTTAAGAGACTTTTTAAGTGTCATTATCGGTATTTTTATATACACACTTTCTGAGGAACCAGCTACTATTGATCATATGCAAGAGTTCACAGTGTATACATATAGGAGTCTGATTAGTTGATGGCTGTAACATGATATAGGGGGTCGGCAAATCCAAAAAAACATTTTAACATTTGCCAGAAAAAAATCTACTGCTTATTTAAAAGTGCTACTATGCACTTGTTGGTTGTATTATGAATTCTACTGTATTTAATAGTCATTTGAAGGGACATAAAAGCACACTGTTGTATATTAGATGATAGATAGATAGATAGATAGATAGATAGACAGACAGATAGATAGATAGATAGATAGATAGATAGATAGATAGACAGAAATAGTAAGCTTTCTTAAATGGATAAGAATCTAAATACAGTACTTCAATTTATATTTATTCATTCTGCTACTTACGAGGCAACACAACATTCTTCAATTTGAATCCATCAGCATTTCAATGCAAACACATTTAAGTATAATCAAATAATTTAGAAAACATAAAAGTGTTGTTGACAGCTGGGGTGATTTTTCTGGCTTAATTTTTAGTTTTAAACCATTCAATCCATTAGAAGAGTAAATCCGCTAAAATTGGTTAATGATATAGCAGCACAATCTAGCAAAAATAAATCTATAAGCAGCAGGATATTCTAAAGGATTTTCACATACTTTCACAGAAGGATAAAATATGTGACCAAATGAAACGAAAAAAAACAGCTGTTAATTTATTGCATATTGATGATTAATAATGAATATGTTTCAATATAGTATTTATATACTGTATCTCATGAAAAGCGAGCACTCAATTCATATAATATTGAGAAGTTTTATAATTAAAGGGACATAAAACATATTTTTTTCCTTTCATGATTCAGATAGAGCACACAATTTTGAATAATTTTCCACTTTAATAATATTATCTAATTTGCTTTGTTCCTTTGGTATCCTTTGTTGAAAAGTATCCCTAGGTAGGCTATGGAGCAGCAATGTGCTATTGAGTGCTAGCTGGTGACTGGTGGCTGCACTTATATGCCTCTTGTCATTGGCTCACTCAGCATGTACAGCTAGCTCCCAGGAGTGCATTGCTTCTCCTTCAACAGAGGATACCAAGAGAATGAAGCAAATTTGGTAAAAGAAGTAAAGTGGTTTAAAATTGTATGCTCTATTTGAATCATGAAAGAAAAAATGGTGTTTGTATGTCCCTTTAACATATCCAAATATTTTCTTGGAATTATAAATTAAAATTTGAATCATCATTTTTAAGTAAAATATTCAGATTTCAAAAGTGTTGTTTGAGCAATATTTAATATGCATTATTTAACCACAAATTTGATTGCATTTATTAGCATGTGACTAAGCATATGCAAATGCATTTAAAAAAAAGTCTTGCAAGCAGCCAAGATATCCCCCTCAAAACAAGTCAAAATAGGTTTTCAAGGGGTCAGGGCTGATGGATTGTAATGCAGATGTGAAAGTTTATCAATGCAATATATTAGGAGTATCATGTCACAAATTACCCTCATTTTACAGTTTAGAAGCTCCTCCCTTATAGCACTCACATAGTTTCCCTTTCAGGGCAAATATCCCAGTTTTGTGAGTTAAACCAGGGACAGCCCAAGCACTGAACCAATCGCATGGATCCCACAAGACACAGCCAACCCCACAACCTCACCTATAGTTAGGGAGACCATATTGCCGCTTTAAAAAGGGACACATGAAAAAAACATATGTCAGGGCTGTTTAAAGAAATGTTTTGTATAAGAACCCTGACATATATATTTTTCATATGTGTCCCTTTTTAAAGCAGCAATATGGTCACCCTACCCATAGTACACTCACAGCTCCATCCACAAGACACATACCCAGCACTCACCAAGCTTTCCTTACCTTACATAAAATATCCTGTTGGGAGGCAATCATTGGGTTATTGCTGGGTTTTCAAATTAATTAGAATTACTCAGAATTTTAAAACCCTGAGAAAAGCAATGTTATATACAACTTGGATTAGAATGGGAGGGGCATCCTCATACATTAGAAAACAATCCTGAACACTAAATATAAATTATGTGAAATTGTTATAATAAAATTACCTGTAAATCAAATCAAACACATCTTTTGAAGAAATGCCAAAAGCACTTTCATACTGGTTTTTGCCATCTCTGAAACACAGTATACAAGAAAGATATTAAAAACAGTCGCATCATTATATAAATTATTGACATTTTTAAAAAATGTAAACCTGCAGTTCGCAAATTTCATAACAAAACAGTAACATACTTAACAAGCTGAGTAAAAAAAACTCATGTAAGTTCAGTTGTAAATCTGTGAAAGGGACAGTAAAGTCAACATTCAACTTTCATGATTCAGATAGATAAAGCAATTTTAAACAACTTTCCAATTTACTCCTATTATGAAATTTGCTTTTGTTCACTAAGGGCCAGATTACAAGTGGATCGCTAACAGTTACGCACGAGGGATAAGGGGTTTATCGCAGGTGTTTGCTATCGCAATTTACACTAGAAAAATTACTGCATCCTCACAAAACACATCAAAAATATATTACAAAGAACAGTTACACTCATAACACCATCTAATAAAAATTATTTAAAACAATATTGCAAAAAAAGTCATAAGGGCTCAAAGATATGAGGTCTCAGGTGTTAGGGAAAAAAAGGCAGGCAAAGGGCTTTAACATAAAGATATACATATACATCTCTATACACATATAAACACATATGTACACATATATAGCCCTTTGCAGTCAAGTAGATGAAAACATGTAAAATCATATTTATGCAATATTCATATTTAATAAATGTTTTAATTATGTATTTAATGTAAATATTTCACATTCCAATGTTCTTCACATAGTGGAATATGTTTTAAGTATTTTTAAATAGATATTCCTATTTATATCTGTATATAATCATGTATATATAAAGTTATAGATCTAAATTGCATTAAAATACCATCAGATATATGTTGAAATATTTATTTATGAATAAATAGAACATATTCTTCTATGTGAAGAACATTGGAATGTAAAATACTCATATCTTCATGTAGGGTTTGCTCATGAGTTGGGTGTTTTTTCCCCCACTTTTTTTGCTCCATTGACTTCTATGGGGGAATAGGTGAACGCACACGCGATATTGTAAGTTGGGCTTTTTGCACTCGTCGGGTTAGCCCCCAAGCGAAAACAGTTTACTTTCAACTCATAATACGAGCGCAACCCAATAAGCCCTAAAAACTAACTTCTAGTACAGTTAATGATCTAGTGGGAGTATTAAATAGCGCTCCGCTTGTAATCTGGCCCTAAGTATCCTTTATTAAAAATCCTACCTTTGTAGGCTCAGGAATAACAAAGAGCTACTAAGACCTAACTGGCTGCACCTATATGCCTCTTGTCTATGGCTGATCAGGTGAGTTCAGCTAGCTCCCAGTAGTACATTGCTGCACCTAGGTTTAGTCTTTAACACAGGATGCCAAAAGAAAGATTCAAATTTGATAACAAAAGTAAACTGGAAAGTTGTTTAAAATTACATGATCTGTCTGAATAATGTATCTCTATGTTAAAACCCTTTGCAGTCCTTTTTTTCTAATACATGAGACCTCATTTCTTTGAGCTATAGTGGGATAGATGACAAGTGGCTCGCTAAAGATAGCACAGGCCACTATAAGCAATACTGTGTCCACGCTAACTTGTGTACCTATTACAAGTTGAAAGTTAACGTGTGCGAGAGTTAAGACCTAGAGTAAAGTGTAAGTGGTAAAAAAAAATTGCACCAAGTATATTAAAATAAAGTGTTACACTCATAGTTACATTCATATTTACACTATCTGATAAAAATGATTCACATTAATATAATTTTTTATAAGGGTTAAAAGTTATATGGTATATGACAATGTGTTTAACTGGAAAGGGCTATTGTGTGTGTATGTATAAATACATTTATAAAGAAGAAAAAGACAGCAGTTTAAAAAAAAAAATTAAATCCAATTTAAACAAAAATTGCTTTATTTTCAAATCTTTAAAATTGCAGAGCCCATGGAGAAATGCAAAGGGGTGTAGTTTGTCAGATAGGCTTACGCGTTTCGGCGGAAGCCGTAGTCATAGCCTGATCTATCTGGCACACAGCACCTTCTTATACTGATAAAAAGCCATTAATTGGCTGCTCGCAACAAATTAAAAACACACCCCTAATTAATGTGTAAAACTAATATGGTTAACGAAAGAATTGCCAAAATACAAAAATATTAAAATACAAAGTGTATACAAAACTCAACTGCATACTAAAAGATAAGGACAATTAAGTACCTATATACATAAGTTAATAAACATCCACGAGTACTGCTAGGGAGAAAAACAATTCGTAATGATTAAATACTCAGGCAGAGAAAACAGTTAACCCTGTACTGCAGAATTAAAAACTTTTTTTCATGCAGTTCTACACTTGTATAATTTATGATGTGATTAACCTATTCATAAGATACTGATAAATTAACTAACAAATTCATGAATTAACCAAGTATGTTATGCAATAAATTAAATAATAATAATACAAAACTAAAGTAATTTGTATTATGCTCAGCCAAACAAATGCATACCTTCAAGCGAATGCTTAGCATTTCATTATGTCATAACTAGCTGGCTGTAAAGTGTGAATGCAAGCATATCACAAATAATGAATGATTAAATAAACATATGAACCCATAAAGTATAGTGCAATAATACACAAGGGATAGAGATAAGTGTGAGGATATCTTATAGAACGAAATGCTTATTGCAACAATTAATTAAATCATACTCTGAATTGAGTCCAGAGGGCACCCTAGTTTTTAACCTAACAATCCAACACATTTATTGCCTCTCAAGGCATTTAGTTCTATCTCCACCCCTGTTTATTGCTGAAATTTTCTCAATGATATTCCAGAAAAAAGTCTCACTTTTCTTATCGTGTACTTGTACAAAATGATGAACCAATGGTATTTTGGCTTTACCAACATGTATAGTAGTGAGCCCTACATACTGTAGGGAACAAGAGGTGCATGTTATCAAATAGATCACAAAGTTGCAAGTAAAGTTAAGGCAACTTTGTATGTGAAAGGTCTCCTGTGTAACCATTGACCTAAAGGTGTCAACCATTAACGTATGTTCACATGGTTTACATCTTGCTCTACAACACCTGAACATGCCTTTGTGTTGCAACCATGCAGAATTGGATCCCTTAGGTTTAATCACCTGAGAAGGTGCTACTAGATTAGCAATAGTTTTAGCCTTTCTGTATGCACATCTAATACCCTTTTCAAAAGTTGGGACTAATATATCGTCCGCTACTAAAACACAAAAGTGCTTGCATGCCATGTCACACACCTTGTCGTATTGGGCACTATAGCTAGTGATGAATTTAACACCCTCAAAGGGACTGCTTCCCAATGTTATTTTATCCTGAATCAGAGTATTCCTGTCTAACTGGGCCACTTCAAGTTTGGCTCTTTTGACCACTGTTTTTTGTACCCCCTTTCCAGCAATCTTTTACTGAGTTCCTGGGCCTCTTTATTGTATTGCTTTTAATCTGTACAGCTCCTCTTGATACAAATAAATTGCCCCTTTGCAACCGCATGGGGTACATGCCTAGGGTGGTCGCTATTGGCCCTTCGTATCAAGGGACAGCCGGCTTGCTCCTCCATTGGACCCCTGGCCTCATGTGATCTCTCTGTCACGTTGGTAGTGACGTATCCGGAATCGTTGGATGTGGGCGCATGGATGCATTAGCAGTGGTGGTAGACTACGTACTCCAAACGGATCAAAGGAGCCTTCAAGGTAGCTGATTCGTGAGTAGGCTCGGTTGGGCCGAGTTTGTTGCCGCAACACATTTATACACACGCCTGTAATTCCTTAACCGGTGAGAGGAAGGTGAGCCTCTGTTAATTATTGTCTTGGGGTCTTCTGATGATAAAGGTTAAAGAAAGCCTGCCAAAACTTGCACCGCATGTGGGCAATTAAATGAATGTTATAGTATAGAGATACAGCCCATCTCATTTTGTCTATTACATACATTTCTATACATATGAACACATATACAGTATACATGAAAGATAAGCAGTCCACAGGGAGCACACGCCATATTGCAATAAAGCAATTTAACATTTTCGATGTGTAACCCCCGTCTTTAGACTCATGTGGGAAGAGGATGGAATTTTTCTTCCCACAGGAGTCTAAAGACAGGGGTTACACCTCGATAACATTAACTCCACAATAAACTGCATTATTGCAACACGGCAAGTGCTCCCTGTGGACTGCTTATCTTTCTTATATTTACTTTAGAAGCACCCCGGAGTAGTCAACTTTAGTACAGAGAGAGCTGGTTTTTCACATTGTCAACACATCGATACACATATACTGAGTTTTAATATAAAATGTTCACATTCTAATGTTCTCCACATAGAAGAAAATGTTCTTTGTATTTTTAAATATTTATTTATATCTGTATACAGTATTTCACAAAAGTGAGCACACCCCTCACATTTTTGTAAATACTTTATTATATCTTTTTATGTGATAACAATGAAGAAATGACACTTTGCTACAATGTAAAGTAGTGAGTGTACAGCCTGTATAACAGTGAAAATTTGCTGTCCCCTCAAAATAACTCAACACACAGCCATTAATGTCTAAACCGTTGGCAGCAAAAGTGAGTACACCCCTAAGTGGAAATGTCCAAATAGGGCCCAAAGTGTCAATATTTTGGGTGGCCACTATTATTTTCCAGCACTGCCTTAACCCTCTTGGGCATGGAGTTCACCAGAGCTTTACAGGTTGCCACCGGAGTCCTCTTCCACTCCTCCATGATGACATCACAGAGCTGGTGGATGTTAGAGACCTTGCGCTCCCCCACCTTCCATTTGAGGATGTCCCACAGATGCTCAATAGGGTTTAGGTCTGGAGACATGCTTGGTCAGTCCATGTGATAATTAGGTTCAAATATATACTAATAATTAAGTAAATGTTTGTATTCATATCTCCATAATACCATGGCTTGGTTATTATGGTCATGTATAAATACAATTTTATTTATTGATTTGTGTGAGTTAACACAACTTTAAACTTTATTGTTGTGAGAGACTCAATATGAGATATGTTAATGACTGTTAAAGAAATGAGAAACATATGATTGAGAAAAATAATAAGAATAAGATTCAGATTATTAATTGGTGATTCAATGGAATAACATGAACTTGAGTTAAGATTATTAAACTCTGAGAATGTCTCGTTAGAAAAATAATAAAGATAGTATTCCTTAGGCAATGGTTAAATTAAGGGTTAATCTCCTTTTATACTTCACAGCGTAAGAAATAATGATTAGAGATGAATTGCGTCGCATAAAGATAAGAGCACAAAAGTTCAGTAATGCATTACTTAAGTCTTTTACCCGGCATGCTATAAGTATTCGTTGGTGCACATACCTTTCTGGCTAACGTTAGAGGATGGTAGAAAGTCTTACTTGTTATCCAGAGATGTTGCAGGGAGACCGGAGAGCAGCGTTCAGTCTGGTCAGCGTGGTTACCGACTCTGGCGTGCTGCGCAGGAGATTGTCTGTGAGTGGAGATGACGTCAGAAAAAGCAAGTGCGTCCGTTCACAGACTGAATGCGGCAGAACAGCTGGTGTTACTGTTAACTTGCTGATATGTGGTATTTAAGTTCAGCAATAAATAAAATAACAAATACGTTATAAGGCTGCAATAGCCCTAAAGGTAAAGGTTGCAGAAAAGTTAATTCCTCAAAAAGTGAAGTACTGAAAATACAGGTTGTCTTTGGCTTCATATGAAATGTTGTCTAGAGAGACTAGAGCAAGTCACCTAAACACACTTTAATAATCAAGCAATGAGTCCTGGGAGGTTGAGACTTAAGTAGGATAGAATTTGGGGAGGAGATCTGGTTTTAAAGGTGTAGTGTCAAACCAAATGCTGACAGATCCCCCCTTTCAGGAGCCCCCTCCAGCAGACCTAGAACCTGGTTTAAAAGGATAAGCGAGATGAAAGTCTGCTAACAAATCAGGTGCATTCAAGTCACGCAATGGAACCCATGAGTTTTCATCATCACCATAATCCTTCCAATGGACTAGGTACTCAAGTCTCCCTCTACGAATTCTGGAATCCAGAATCTCTGAAACCTCATAATCCTCAGGATCAGGTAAAGATAATGGTGAATGTTCCGCAGTAGGAACAGTAGACCCCAAGTAAGGTTTTAAAAGAGATACATGGAATGAAGGGTGAATCCTCATTGTTGGTGGTAACTTCAAAGTTACAGCATTCTGATTAATTATCTTAAGTATTGGGAATGGACCGATAAATTGGTCAGCTAACTTTTTACTTGGTACGGGCAGTTTGATATTTTTCGTGGACAACCAGACCATATCATTTGGTTTATAAACCGGAGGTGTCATCCTTTTCTTGTCATAATACCGTTTCTGTGTTTCTTTAGCAGTAACCAAATGAGTCTGCAAAGTTTCCATTACATCTTTCAATGATTCAGAATAATTGGAAACAGACGGTGAATGGGAACAAGTTAATGTGTTTGGATAAGTACGTGGATGAAATCCATAGGTTGCGAAAAAAGGAGAAATCTTTGTTGAAGCATTGATTGAATTATTATAGGCGAATTCTGCGCTTGGTAACCAATCATACCAGTCATCTTGTTGAGATGAAATAAAACATCTTAGATATTGTTCAAGGGTTTGATTGAGTCGTTCCGTTTGTCCATTGGACTGTGGATGGAAGGCAGTCGTGAACCTGAGTGAGATTTGTAATGTTTTACATAAGTATTTCCAAAATTTAGAAGTAAACTGACTTCCTCGATCGGTTACAATGGATGTTGGTAACCCGTGTAGCTTAACTACATGACTATGGAAGAATTTTGCAGTAGTTGATGCAGATGGAAGTCTTTTTAATGGAATGAAATGTGCCAGTTTAGTTAAATGGTCTATTACAACCATTATAGTGTTGTGACCATTAGATATTGGTAATTCTACAATGAAATCAATTGCTATCATATCCCATGGTTTTATGGGAATGGGTAAGGGTGACAGGAGTCCATATGGTCTATGATGTTCCTTCTTTTTCTTCGCACAGGTTTCACAGTTCAGAATATATGTATGGTTGTTTTCATCTGAGGCCACCAGTATTCTCTACTGATAAGTTCAGTTGTTTTTTCAACACCTGGATGACCAGCCAAAGGTGTATCATGATGTTGTTGAATGATTTGGTTTCTTAAGATATGTGGAACATAAATTAGACCATTCTTCATATATAGTCCAGATTCAGAATCTGGAGAACATATAGGTGGAATATCAGAATCTGAATGTTGTGCCTGAATTATGTCAGATGTTTCTAAAACCACTGCAGCAATGATTTTAGATGGGGGAATAATAAATGTGTTGATTTGAGAGTCTTCTACTGTTTGATATGAACGAGATAAAGCATCAGCTTTTATATTATTTGTACCTGGTATATGAGTAAGTGAAAAATTAAAGCGATCCAGAAATAAGGCCCAACGTACCTGTCTTGAAGACAGAGTTTTATTTTTCTTCAAATACTGAAGGTTCTTATGGTCGGTGAAAACCTGGAAAGGGATTGTAGTTCCCTCTAAGAGATGTCGCCAATGTTCCATAGCTGATTTCATTGCTAGTAATTCCTTATCGCCTATTGAATAATTACTCTCTGCAGGAGTTAATCTTCGAGAAAAATAGGCGACAGGATGGAGATGACCATCTTGTTTTCCTGGTTGTGAGAGTATTGCACCTATTCCAACATTGGAAGCATCCACCTCCAAGGTGTAAGGTAGTTCAGGATCAGGTAAACTTAATACAGGTGCTGTTGTAAACTTTCCCTTTAAATTTTGGAAAGCTTGCTCAGCGCTGGAATCCCAAATGAATTTTTGTTTACCTGTCAATCGGGTTAAAGGTTGAACAATGGTTGAAAATTGATTAATGAACTTTCTATAAAAGTTTGTGAAGCCCAGAAATCTTTGTAAAGATTTCAAACTTGTGGGTCTTTGCCAATTGACTATAGCTGTTACCTTCTCTTGATCCATTTGAATTCCTTTTGGGGATATTATGTATCCCAAAAACTTGATGGTATCTTTATGAAACTGACATTTTTCCATTTTAGCATATAAATGATGATCTCGAAGTGTGGAAAGAACCCATCTCACGTGTTTTCTATGATCTTCTAGACTTTTGGAATATATTAGTATATCGTCTAGATAGACTATTACGCACACATCCATAAGTTCTTTAAAGATCTCATTTATAAAGAACTGGAATGTGGCAGGAGCATTCGTGAGTCCAAAAGGCATTACATTGTATTGAAATAAACCATACCTGGTTCTAAATGCCGTTTTCCACTCATCTCCGGATCTCATACGTATTAAATTGTATGCTCCCTTAAGGTCTAACTTAGTGAAGATGGTTGCTCCACTAAGTCGTTCAATTATCTCCGGGATGAGTGGTAATGGGTATCTATTCTTTACGGTAACAGAGTTCAGAGCTCGGTAATCTATAATGGGCCTTAAAGTACCATCTTTGTTAGTAACAAAGAAGATGGCTGAAGCTATAGGAGATGATGATGGTGATATAAAACCTTTTTTAAGGTTTTCATCAAGGTATTCTCTAAGCTGTTTCAATTCTTTTTGTGAAAGAGGAAATATTTTTCCTGTTGGTATTTCTACTCCTGGTTTAGTGTCAATAGGACAATCAAAATGCCTATGAGGTGGGAGAGATTCAGCATTTTTTAAATTAAACACATCATTAAATTCATGATATTCAATAGGTAATTCGGAGGATATGTGTCCTATATGAACATATGGGTAACATGTCTTTTGGCAATATTGTGATTGGAAAGTGATTTGATTTTGGGTCCAATCTATTGATGGGTTATGTTTTTGGAGCCATGGTAGGCCGAGTATTATGGGATGGATTGAGCTAGGGATGATATCATATGTTAAAAATTCTTTGTGTCCATCTGGTGTGATGGTTAATAATGGGATTGTGTGATGAGTGATGGGACCCTTTGATATCTGTGTACCATCTATTACCCTTACATAAACAGGAGAAGATTTCTGCAGAATAGGTATTTTATTTTGTTTAACAATAAATTCATCAAGGAATATACCATCAGCTCCGGAGTCAATAATGGCTTCGTTCTGAAGTTGTAGACTGTCCCACTGCAAAGACAATGTTATGGATAGATAAGAAGGGTTTTGTAATTTATTTGATGTGTAATTTAGTGTCAACTTACCCTTCTTTTGTCGAGAGAGGATAGGACATGATGTAACATCATGATCTTTATTTGCACAGTAGAGGCAAAGATTAGCGGATCTTCTTCTTTGTTTTTCTTCAAAACTAAGAGGACCACGAATGGTACCTATTTCCATTGGCATAGGTGTTGAGTGGGTCTTATCTTGATAAGATGGATAAGTTCTTTTGGGGGTGTTATCAAAATGATGTTTTTCAATCTTCCTTTCACGGTATCTCCTGTCCATGGCTATGGACAACTTAAATAAAGATTCCAAACTCTCCGGGAAATCCACTCTGGAAAGTTCATCTTTTAAATGTTCGGATAAACCTAAACGGAACTGGTTTTTTAGGCTTACTGAGTTCCATTCAGAATCCGTGGCCCATAGCTGAAAATCTGCTATGTAGTCTTCCACTGGTCTTTTCCCTTGTTTAAGGGATCTTAATCTATGTTCAGCTGTTTGCTGTTTGTTTATGTCATCATATAAAACAGCCATAGTTTGAAAAAAGTTTTCCAGGGAATTTAATATTGGATCTTCTGTTTCTAGAAATCTGTCTGCCCATGCTCTAGGCTCCCCAGAGAGATAGGAAATAGTGGTGAAAACTTTAATTTTATCACTTTGATAGGTACGTGGTTTTAAAGTAAATAATAGGATACATGCGTTCTTAAACTCACGAAATTTCGTGCGATCACCAGCAAATGGTACTGGGGGGTTAACCTGTGGTTCAGGAGTTTCAATTGGCTTATGAGTGACATATTCATTAAGTATACTTTTTAGTGTACTGTTTTCATTTTTTAGTTCGGTTAAACCTTGGGCCAGTATTTTCACTTTCTGGTTTAGCCATTTCAACAGGATCCATTTTAACCTGAAAATATGTAGCTAAAATAAATTATTTATTTCTTTTAAAGGCTTGATTATTCTGTGATAATTAGGTTCAAATATATACTAATAATTAAGTAAATGTTTGTATTCATATCTCCATAATACCATGGATTGGTTATTATGGTCATGTATAAATACAATTTTATTTATTGATTTGTGTGAGTTAACACAACTTTAAACTTTATTGTTGTGAGAGACTCAATATGAGATATGTTAATGACTGTTAAAGAAATGAGAAACATATGATTGAGAAAAATAATAAGAATAAGATTCAGATTATTAATTGGTGATTCAATGGAATAACATGAACTTGAGTTAAGATTATTAAACTCTGAGAATGTCTCGTTAGAAAAATAATAAAGATAGTATTCCTTAGGCAATGGTTAAATTAAGGGTTAATCTCCTTTTATACTTCACAGCGTAAGAAATAATGATTAGAGATGAATTGCGTCGCATAAAGATAAGAGCACAAAAGTTCAGTAATGCATTACTTAAGTCTTTTACCCGGCATGCTATAAGTATTCGTTGGTGCACATACCTTTCTGGCTAACGTTAGAGGATGGTAGAAAGTCTTACTTGTTATCCAGAGATGTTGCAGGGAGACCGGAGAGCAGCGTTCAGTCTGGTCAGCGTGGTTACCGACTCTGGCGTGCTGCGCAGGAGATTGTCTGTGAGCGGAGATTACGTCAGAAAAAGCAAGTGCGTCCGTTCACAGACTGAATGCGGCAGAACAGCTGGTGTTACTGTTAACTTGCTGATATGTGGTATTTAAGTTCAGCAATAAATAAAATAACAAATACGTTATAAGGCTGCAATAGCCCTAAAGGTAAAGGTTGCAGAAAAGTTAATTCCTCAAAAAGTGAAGTACTGAAAATACAGGTTGTCTTTGGCTTCATATGAAATGTTGTCTAGAGAGACTAGAGCAAGTCACCTAAACACACTTTAATAATCAAGCAATGAGTCCTGGGAGGTTGAGACTTAAGTAGGATAGAATTTGGGGAGGAGATCTGGTTTTAAAGGTGTAGTGTCAAACCAAATGCTGACAGTCCATCACCTTTACCCTCAGCTTCTTTAGCAAAGCAGTGGTCATCTTGAAGGTGTGTTTGGGGTCGTTATCATGTTGGAATACTGCCCTGAGGCCCAGTCTTCGAAGGGAGGGGCTCATGCTCTGTTTCAGTATGTCACAGTACATGTTGGCCTTCATGGTTCCCTCAATGAACTGTAGCTCCTCAGTGCCGGCAGCACTCATGCAAGCCCAGACCATGACACTCCCACCACCATGTTTGACTGTAGGCAAGACACACTTGTCTTTGTTCATCTCACCTGGTTGCCGCCACACATACTTGACACCATCTGAACCAAATAAGTTTCTCTTGGTCTCATCCGACCACAGGACATGGTTCCAGTAATCCATGTCCTTAGTCTGCTTGTCTTCAGCAAACTGTTTGCAGGCTTTCTTGTGCATCATCTTTAGAAGAGGCTTTCTTCTGGGACAACATCCATGCAGACCAATTTGATGCAGTGTGGGGCATAAGGTCTGAGCCCTGACAGGCTGACCCCCACCCTTTCAACCTCAGCAGCAATGCTGGCAAAACTCATATGTCTATTTCCCAAAGACAACCTCTGGATATGACGCTGAGCATGTGCACTCAACTTCTTTGGTCGACCATGGCGAGGCCTGTTCTGAGGGGAACCTGTCCTGTGAAACCACTGTATGGTCTTGCCCACCATGCTGCAGCTCAGTTTTAGGTTCTTGGCAATCTTCTTATAGCCTAGGACATCTTTATGTAGAGTAACAATTCTTTTTTTCAGATCCTCAGAGAGTTCTTTGCCATGAGGTGCCATGTTGAACTTCCAGTGACCAGTATGAAAGAGTGTAAGAGTGATAACACCAAATTTAATACACCTGCTCCCTATTCACACCTGAGACCTTGTAACACTAATGAGTCACATGACACCGGGGAGGGAAAATGGCTAATTGGGCTAAATTTGGACATTTTCACTTAGGGGTGTACTCACTTTTGTTGCCAACTGTTTAGACATTAATGGCTGTGTGTTGAGTTATTTCGAGGGGACAACAAATTTACACTGTTATACACGCTGTAAACTCACTACTTTACATTGTAGCAAAATGACATTGTCACATGAAAAGATATTATAAAATGTTTACAAAAATGTGTGGGGTATACTCACTTTTGTGGGATACTATCTGCTAGATTACGAGTTTTGTCGGTAAAGCCGTGCGTTGCCAAAGAGCCTTTTTTTTCCAGCGCTCACTTTAAACAACGCTGGTATTACAAGTTTTCTGAATGGCTGCATTAGCCTCAGAAAAGTGATAGTTGAGCAAATTTAGCGCCACTTCTCACTAATACCAGCGTTGCTTACGGTAGCGGTAAGCTGGCTAAAACATGCTCGTGCACGATCTCCCCATAGGAAACAATGGGGCTGAGAGGGCTGAAAAAAAAACCTAACACCTGCAAAAAAGCAGCGTTCAGCTCCTAACGCAGCCCCATTGTTTCCTATGGGAAAATACTTTCTAAGTCTACACCTAACACCCTAACATGAACCCCGAGTCTAAATACCCCTAACCTTACACTTATTAACCCCTATTCTGCCGCCCCAACATCCTCGTCACCTGCATTATATTATGAACCCCTAATCTGCCGCACCGGAAACAGCCGCCACCTACATTATACCTACGAACCCCTAATCTGCTGCCCCTAACATCGCCGACACCTACATTATATTTATTAACCCCTAATCTGCCATCCCCAACGTCGCCGCCACATACCTACAATTATTAACCCCTAATCTGCCGCCCCCAACGTCACCGCTACTATATTTAATGTATTAACCCCTAAACCTAAGTCTAACCCTAACCCTAAAACCCCCCTAACTTAAATCTATTTTTAATAAATCTAAATAAAATTACTATATTTAAATAAATTATTCCTATTTAAAACTAAATACTTACCTATAAAATAAACCCGAATATAGCTACAATACAACTAATAGTTACATTGTAGCTATTTTAGGATTTATATTTATTTTACAGGCAACTTTGTATCTATTTTAACTAGGCACAATAGTTAATAAATAGTTATTAACTATTTAATAACTACCTAGATAAAATAAATACAAATATACCTGTAAAATAAACCCTAACCTAAGTTACAATTACACCTAACACTACACTATAATTAAATTAATTACCTAAACTACCTACAATTACATACAATTAAATTAAAAAAACTAAATTACGAAAAAAACAAACACTAAATTACAGAAAATAAAAAAGAAATTACAATATTTTAAACTAATTACACCTAATCTAATCCCCCTAATAAAATAAAAAAGCCCCCCAAAATAATAAAATTCCCTACCCTACACTAAATTACAAAGTAATTGCCCCAAAGTAATCAGCTCTTTTACCAGCCCTTAAAAGAGCTTTTTGCGGGGCATTGCCCCAAAGTAATCAGCTCTTTTACCTGTAACAAAAAAATTCAATACCCCCCCAACATTAAAACCCACCACCCACATACCCCTACTCTAAAACCCACCCAATCCCCCCTTAAAAAAAACTAACACTAACCCCCTGAAGATCACCCTACCTTGAGCCGTCTTCACCCAGCCGGGCCGAAATCTTCATCCAATCCGGCAAGAAGAGGTCCTCCAGAGGGTCCGAAGTCTTCATCCTATCCGGGTAGAAGAGGACATCCAGATCGGAAGAAGTCTTCATCCAAGCGGCATCTTAGGATAGGATTCTATCAGCCAATCGGAATTAAGGTAGGAAAAATTTGATTGGCTGATTCAATCAGCCAATCAGATTGACCTTGCATTCTATTGGCTTCTTCCAAGACTTGTAATACCGGCGTTAGGAAAATCCCATTAAAAAGATAGGATACGCAATTGACGTAAGGGGATTTGCGGTATGGAAAAGTCACGGAAGAAAAGTGAGAGGTACATCTGTACCTGCCAAACTTGTAATACCAGCGGGCATTAAAAAGCAGCATTAGAACCCCTTAACACTGATTTTTAAGGCTAACGCCAAACTCGTAATCTAGCCGTGTATATCTATATCTGTATATATTCATATATATATATATATATATATATATATATATACATATATATATATGCAAATAAATAGTCATAAATATAGAAATATATATTTAAAAATAAAAATAACATTTTCTTCGGCGAGAAAGTTATTTACATGTCACTTGTAATCAAGTCCAGTGTTATTTAATTTGATGTTTGGTAAATCTGATTTGACTTTTATTGATTCCCAACCACTTTGAGCGGGGTATACACAATAATGCATACAAGGCATTACATTCAATTTAAAATAAAAAAAAAAATATATATATATATATATATATATATATATATATATATATAGCAAGCAGAAAAAACGGGATGCAGACGTCTTAGTTCCAAATTCCAATACTTGATTTATTGCAAGATAAAATCATCCATGTTATACACGATCAAAAGGATAATCACACAAATCCAGCATGAGCTTGTAGGAAAACTGCTGCTATTTATATATATATATCTTAGACATGCATAAAGCCAGGCAGGTATCCAGGTAGAGAAGCAGCTTGACAGGGTGAATACAGTACGTCTAAATTTGTCGCAAGTTGTAGCAATATGTATATATATATAAAAATGTACTGTGTTTAAATATATATATATATAATGGATATCTTACCTTATAGCCTCAGGCAAGAAGAACCAGCATTTGTACATTGTTTGAGAATAGTACATCATCATGTGATACAAGGATCTGGGACTTGACTTTGTGAGGTATATGCTTGAGAGATCCGTGTTGGCATAAAAAGCTCGAAAAGAAGAAAGGGAATCATGAACATAATATAAAAAGGCTTCATTTATGCACCTATAAGTACAATTTTTTGGTCATAATATACTGTATGGACTAATTATCAAGGTGATCACTTGCTACTTAGAGGGGCCCCCCATTCAAAAGAGGGTATTTATTGGAAATAAGGAGTCTCATTTTCTCCTAATTAAATTGGCGAGGGAGATAAGGACTATGGTATAGTCCTCCTCCTCTTCAATATAAAAAAATCATTGGTGTCCAGTGGGGTAAATGAGAACCATTTTTAAAGGTCATTACCTGCAACTTAATTAGACAAATTACTACTCATTTGAAAGACGGCCATCACAAATTGGAAGGTTTGCAGTTTGACTCCTACTAAAGGTCTTCACCATTTTATAGTTACCATCTGCATCTTAGTAGAGAGCGCAAGACCATTATTTTAAATAGAAGCTCCTATTTTTAAAACAGTGGATCTCATGTCCCTGTAAATGTTGCTGGGACTGAGATATGAGCTATGTTAAATTCTCCTCTGCCCATGAATCACTAGCCTCTGGGTATTTTCTCATTGTGTGTGATGTCTTTGTACACAGACACATGTGTCTACACTTTAAAGCAGTGTTTCTCAACTCCAGTCCTCAGGACCCTTAACAGGCCAGATATTCATTATATCTTAACTAGAGCACAGGTGAAATAATCAGCTGATCAGTAACCATGGATACTAACCTGCTCTCACCCTTCAGATGATTATTTCACCTGTGCTCTAGTTAAGATATAATGAAACACTGCTTTACAGAGATACGCAACCCACATTTATTTATAATGCAGATAGAGCATGCAATTTCTCTTGGTATTTTTGTTGAAGCACTTTTTCCTGTCATATAGTGCTTCAGACGATTACCTATCTCTTCAACAAAGAATACCATGGGAATGAAGCAAATGTGAAAACAGAAGTAAATTGTATGCCCTGTCTGAATAACAAAAAAAAATGTTTGGTTTTCATATTTACATTAAAGGGCCATAATACCCAAATGTTTAAACACTTGAAAGTGATGCAGCATAGCTGTAAAAAGCTGACTAGAAAATATCTCCTGAACATCTCTATGTAAAAAAGAAAGATATTTTGCCTCAAAAGTTCCTCAGTAGCCACCTCCCATTGTAAAGGATTTCTAAGCAGCATTTTAGTGTGTCTGTCCTGGGACATCTGAAGGGATGAGCATCGTGCACTCTCATCTTATTTCACCAATCAGGTAAAGGAAGTTTACAATGAAATCTCATGAGAGTCAAGTCAAATCTCATGAGATCACAGTAAAAGTTTATGACCTCAGCACTGCTGATGCTGATTGGCTGCTGTTCATTTCTTCATTTTTTTAAATTTTTTTACCTGCAGCTGGGAGCAGTTGAGTATAACTTTTTTACACAGAACTTACTCTGCTGAGCTGAGGAGATTGTGAGGTAAAATATCTTCCTTTTTTACATTGAGATGCTCAGGTGATATTTTCCTGTCAGCTTTTTACAGTTATACTGCATCAGTTTCAAGTGATTTAGCATATGAGTATTATGTCCCTTTAACTAATGCTTTGTGACCTGTAGAGATCATATAGCTATTGGAAGCACTGTGTTATACCTTCTCCATTTTGTATTTCTGCTTTCAAGAGTTTCAGTCCTGCACAGGCACTGAGTAGTCGATCTGTTCCTTCCACACTGGTACCTAAACGAGCTGCAACAGCTGTTGTAGACATGGGTAGTTCTGCTTCATGCAGTACATCAAAAACACCCAATTCACATGCTGTAAACATTGTCTAAAAGAGAAGAGATGTATCCAAAAAATAGAGATTACCTTTAGGCTCCACATGCACTTGCATGAAGAGCTAAACTAAATCAATTTAAATGTTAAATCACTTTTATGTCTAAATTAAATATATAATCTAAAATATTTTAATTAAAGTGATGGTAAACTCTCCCCTTTTTAAAAGCAGATACAGAATGTTAGTTAAATTTTAGATAGAGTTTAATTCATCAGTTGTAATGAAGAAGCACAATAACTTACTTTTTAATATCGATATGAAATTCAAATTCCCCGCATTCCGTCACCCAACTCAAAAGTAAATTTTTCTGTGAGTTTAAGGTTTGAACTGTTCTCCAATCAGCGCTCTCCCCATATGGCACTTTTGTTGTAGCTATAGCACTGATTGGAGAACAAAAGGGTTGAATTCCAGTCTTTATGATCATGCTTTTCACCTAATTTAAGGATCCCAGCACATATTAGAAAATTCTCCCATAGAATGCATGGACAACAATGACATTGGTGATTACAATCCACCCAACGTCAAGCTATAGATTAAGTATTGACCACAAAATGGACATATCAAGTTCACTAGGCAAAAGAAATTAATAAATGCTCATCACAACAAAGGTGGCCCTTGTTGATGACAACAGATTCACTCCAAACAATGCATTTTACTAAACACATGGTTATCATCATTACAATATCAACCATGAAAATTCATAAAGGTTAGAATTAACATGATTAGATAAAGTTTAAAAACTTGCTAAAATTCTGATTTTACAAATGGGTTACAACTCAACCATGTTTCATATTCCTACCCCTATCAAAACTCTGCTTAGTTAGAATGTAAAAATAATTGAGAAAGAAAAGAGAAAAAGAAACAACTTTGATGATTAACCATACTGCAGCATTGGACATGAAAAGCGATCTGTAGCTGGAGCTAGACGCCTTATTTAGCTTTTTTGTATACACTTTCCATTGCAAAGTATCTTACATACTATTTACCATGTTCCTTTAACCCTTTTTATTTTTAAGGTGTTTAAGACATGGGGATTACCAGTCGGGAAGGGGATCACAAAGTAGGGGTTTGAAGTGAACAAGTAGGTTATGATATTAGTGGATGGGGTTCATTTTAGTGAAGGATTAATTAAGGTGTATTTATTTTACTGGTAGCTATGTATGGGGCAATTTTAGTGGTGTTGATTTACGATTGGAGGAGTAGTTGATGGTACGTGGGGTGATCTAGTATAAACCTTGTATGGTTAATTATATTAAGGTATCATGTAGCTAGCAATTAGGGTTAAGTGTGATTTGGGGATAACAGTATATTTGCAGTGAATGGGTTAGCCAGGAAAGCAGTAGTTAGGGTTTTTAGAAAGTGATCACAATCTTGCAAATAATGATTTCTGAACCTCAGCTTGTTTATTAGTGTAGTTTTCCAGTGAACACAATCATAAAATGATTCTGCCTTCATATCCTGAAGCTCAAAAATGTTACTTCCCAAAGAGAACACAAAATTTTTATCTTCATCTTCAACCTCCTAATTTTGTAATCCAAAACCCAAATATGCAGGATATAAAACACCAAAAAATATGTACATGATTCCGACAGAGCGCAAAATTTTAAAAACACTTTACAATTTATCAGTTACTTTGTTCTCTTAGGTTCCTTTGTTGAAAGCATTTAGGAAGGTGTAGAAGCATGCACGTGACTGGAGCAATATGGCAGCAGTTTCCTAACTTTTCTATACATTTTCAAATAAAGTAGGTGGTAGCAGTAATTTCTGTCATGTATTGCTCCAGAAATATGTACACTACCTATCTAGATAGCTTTTCAAAAAAGAATACCATGAGAACAAAGTACATTTGATAAGCGATGTCAATTGAATTTTTTTTTTTTAAATTGTATGCAAAATGGCAATTTCAGCTATAAAGAGATTGCATCACAGATTGAACAAGATGGGTTGTACAAGTTCTTATTTTAGGCTTTGCACAAAGAGAGGCCAGCATCAACTATGCAGGCTGCCAAAAATAGTAGCAACAGTAATAAGGATACTGTAGCGGCTTATACATAGCGGCTTCTAAATAAAGTTTGGCAGTCTGTACTTGGTGCAGTCGGCCACTACATGTCTGTTACATCTCCATCTAATTGCTCAAGTCTGATGGATTATGAGTTATTATTTGTAGTGTCAGATTTGCTAAAAAGTTGAAGTTTAAGTCAAGAGGATTTCCCAGAGAGGGAATTTTTGACTGGAAAGAATGCACTTTTGTAGCACTTCTGAGACCCCCTTAAATAGAAAACATCATACTAGAGGAAATTTGGAGGTCGGTGTAGGTAAACATAAAACTTAACTTTTATTATAATATATGTTCAATAAAAATACTTGGTAAGTATGTGTGTATTTATTAAAACCTCAAAGAAACTCGAAGTTGCATTCGTTCCAATACCTATTGGGTATTGGTTACACAAATATACTGGAGAGATTAACACTGTGTTGGGGATAAAGGGCTGGCTAGCTGAGTAATACGAAATTTCCAGTATTTGCTTGAAAATTGGATTTGTGTCTAAATATTACTTTAAGAAAGTAAATTGAGAAATAGGTTAGTGTGTCCAACTGGTTCGATTTTACTCAAGAAATCATTTTTTATTTTTACTCATAACAACAAATTGGACATTTATTTAGATTCTATTTCATGTACATTGAGGAGTACTATTGTGTGCTAGTATATCTATGTCCTTTAGAATAGCACAATTTTTATATTGAATCAAATTGGTTGGATACACTAATACACCAAATATCGTGATTAAAGTTCTTTAAAAACAATAATCAAAACATAAATTTGTATTACTCAGCTAGCCAGCCCTTTATCCCCAACACAGTGTTAATCTCTCCAGTATATTATTATTATTATTATTCTTTATTTATAAAGCGCCAACAGATTCCGCAGCGCTGCCCATGGGTACAAGGATAACAGTACAATGGAGAAACAATACGATAAAAGACAAAGTTTTACAGACAAATACAGGGGGAATTGAGGGCCTGTGTAACAATACACAATAGGTATTGGAACGAATGCAACTTCGAGTTTCTTTGTGGTTTTAATAAATACACACATACATACCAAGTATTTTTATTGCACATATATTATAATAAAAGTTAAGTTTTATTTTTATCTACTCCGACCTCCAAGTTTTCTCTAGTATGATGTTTTCTATTTAAGGGAGTCTCAGAAGTGCTACAAAAATTCCCTCTCTGGGAAATCCTCTTGACTTAAACTTCACATTTAGTTCCTTTGCACAAGCACTCTAGCTCAGAAAATGCAATTAAAGTAATTCAAATAGGGCAACCCCCCGCTATATGTGTAGTGCTATTGCTACCTCTTCTGCTTTTATATTTGCTAAAAAGTTGTACAACGGTTGCTATGAGTAGTGGGTCCTATAGGATGCTTTAAAAAGAGTGGCCAACAAATGGTGCCCAAGTTTTGTTATTGGAGGCCAAGCACTGAAGCATGTTGAGCCATCGTGATTTTTGTGAATACATTGAATTTGTAATGAGCTTTAATAAAAGTATTCTCAATGTAAAAGAGGATTGTTTTCACTATTTCTGACTTCCTATAGAATTTTGGCCAAGGTCAGGAGCAGGCTGAAATCTAAATTGAATTTGGAAATTGCATGAAAAAGGTTGCTTCACAGGTGCAACAAGATGCATCATCCCAAACCCTGTCTACAACCCAACAACCACATGCTCACAGATTCGCTCCTCTGGCTGCTGTGAGTTGTATTTCCATTGTGCAGCTGGGGCGATAGCTTAGCACAACTGGGGTTGAATAGAACTAGGCAAAGGGCAGACAGATGTAAAACAATATGTTCTAGGCTTTCAAATTTAGGCCCCAAGTCTGATTTTAAACTGCAATGACAACCTTCCGTCGTGGATCTTCCAAGCCCTGCGTCTTCTCATATAGAAACATAGATATTGACGGCAGATAAGAGCCATAGGCACAGCAAGTCTGCCCGATATTACCTAACAGTATAAACTTAGCTAGTTTATAGGATAGACTTATGCTTGTCCCATGCATTTTTAAAGTCCCCCACAGTGTTTGTCGCTACTACCTCTTGAGGAAGATTATTCCATAAATTAATCACCCTTTCTGTAAAGTAGTGCTTCCTCAAATTACTCCTGAATCTACTACCCTTTAGCTTATGACCCCTAGTTCTTGTATTTTCATTTTATGTAAAGTACCCACAGCCTCAGTTTTACTAAGCCCTTTAACATACTTGAAAGTTGTAATCATATCACCTCTTTCCCTTCTCTCCTCTAAGCTATACATATTTAGGTCATTGAGCCTATCCTGGTAAGTTTTATTTTTTAGACCATGTACCATTTTTGTAGCCCTCCTTTGCACAGATTCAAGTTTGTTAATATCCTTCTGAAGATATGGTCTCCAGAACTGCACACAATTCTCAAGATGAGGGCTAACTAATGATCTATAAAGTGGCATAAGATCCTTACTATTTCTGCTGCAAATACCTCTACCAATACATCCAAGCATTCTGCTAGCCTTACTCGCTGCATTACTACATTGTTTACTAAGTTTTAAATCATCTGAAATAATAATTCCCAAGTCCTGTTCCTCATCTGTAACAGTCAGTAAAGTGTCATTGAGTCTGTAATTAACATTTGGACTTTTCTTCCCTAGATGCACTATTTTACACTTTGCTGTGTTAAACTTTAGATCCCAGTCATTTGTCCAATCCTCCAATTGTTGTATATCACTTCTCATTTTGTCTACCCCCCATGGAACATCCACTCTGTTACAAATTTTTGTATCATCTGCAAACAGACATACTTTCCCCTGTAGCCCTTTGCTGATATCACAGATAAATATGTTAAACAAAACAGGCCCCAGAACTGATCCCTGAGGAACACCACTAGTAACAGCCCCCTCTGCTGAATGAACTCCATTTACTAAGACACTTTGTTTTCTGTCCTTAAACCAGTATTCCACCCAGTTCAAAATTTTTGAATATAGAAAAAGGAGATACAGTTTGTGAATTAGTTTATTGTGTGGGACGGTGTCAAATGCTTTGTTGAAATCTAGATATGCTACATCAACTGCTCCACCCTTGTCTAATACGTTTGTTACATAATCAAAGAAGTAAATTAGTAAAACCATGCTGATTTTGGTCCTCTAAATTGTTTGTCTTTATGTAAGTCATAGTTCTTTCTTTTAAGAGGCTTTCCATTAATTTCCCTACTACTGAAGTTAAACTAACTGGCCTGTAGTTACCAGATTCTTCTATACTGCCCTTTTTATGAAGAGGTATTACATTTGCTATTCTCCAATCATCTGGGACAGCTCCTGTTAATAGTGACTGATTAATCAGATCAGTTAATGGGACAGTTAGCACTGATCGAAGTTCTTTTAAAACCCTTGGGTGAATATTATCAGAACCCACTGCCTTTTTAACATTTATTTTTGATAATGCTAACAAAACCTCTTCCTCTGTAAAAAGATTACTGTTAAGCTTGTTTCTATTTTTCGTAGCATCCCTTAATGTAGACATTCTATCTTCACAATCTTTTGTGAAAACAGAACAGAAGTAATTATTGAGACAGTCTGCAATCTGCTTGTCTCCTATTATTCTACCATCAACTGATTTCCATTTTACTATTCCTACCTTATTTTTTCTTCTTTCACTGATATATCTAAAGAATGTTTTGTCCCCATGTTTTACTGACTGTGCTATCTTCTCTTCTGCATGAGCTTTAACCTTCCTAATTAACTGCTTAGTCTTTTTTTGTTGGAGTCTCCATATTTTCATATCATCATCTGCTTGTGTGTGTCTGTAATTTTTATAAGCTATCTTTATTGTCTTTACAGCATGTGCTACTTCTTTGGAAAACCAAATTGGTTTCCGCTTTCTTTTACTTTACTATATATTTAAAGGGACAGTCTACACCAGAATTTGTATTGTTTTAAAAGATAGATAATCCCTTTATTACCCATTTCCCAGTTTTGCATAACCAACACAGTTATAATAATATACTTTTAACCTCTGTGATTATCTTGTATCTAAGCCTCTGCAAACTGCCCTTTTTTCCGTTCTTTTGACAGACTTGCAGTCTAGCCAATCAGTGCCTGCTCCCAGATAACTTCTTGTGCACGAGCACAGTGTTATCTATATGAAATACGTGAACTAACACCCTCTAGTGGTGAAAAACTGTTAAAATGCAATCTGAAAGAGGTGGGCTTCAAGGTCTAAGAAATTAGCATATGAACCTCCTAGTTTAAGCTTTCAACTAAGAATACCAAGAGAACAAAGCAAAAATTGGTGATAAAAGTAAATTGGAAAATTGTTTAAAATGACATGCTCTATCTGAATCATGAAAGTTTATTTTGGCCTAGACTGTCCCTTTAAGAAAATATCTTAAGTTAAAGGAACATGAAACCCAAAATGTTTCTTTCATGATTCAGATAGAGAATACAATTTTAAACAACTTTTAAATGTACTTTTATTATTTTATTTGCTTCAATATTTGGATATCCTTTGTTGAAGAAAAAGAAATGCACATGGATGAGCCAATCACACGAGGCATCTATGTGCAGCCACCAATCAGCAGCTACTGAACCTATTTAGATATGCTTTTCAACAAAGGATATCAAGGGAATGAAGCAAATTAGATTATAGAAGTAAATTGAAAAGTTGTTTAAAATTGCATACTCTTTTTAAATCATGAAAGAAAAAAAATGGGTGTTATGTCCCTTTAAAGATGTAATGAAATTTAGTCAAATTTGGTAATTAACATTTTTTAATATTATCCAATGAATTATAACTATTGATATTAGGTGTGAATGAATTTACACTGTCTTACATTTGCATAAAGACACCGTAGCAAGAGCAAATATTTTCTTAGCAATATATTTCATTTTATTCTGCTAATAGTCCAAATAACTGATAATTAAATAATAGTTACTGAACAAAATAATCACACCAACTGTGTGAAATCTAATTCAAGCTAATTGATATGTATTTAAGTATTTCTTGACAATTTAACTAAATGTAGCCTATGGGGCCTATTTATCAAGCCGTGTGGAGACCTTGATTCTCCATATTTATGAAAGCCTACAGACCGCCAAAAGTAGAATTTTGTGACGTAACCTGCCGGTCTCAGTCCGACACAGATCGATGCTTATGTCATTACAGATGTTCCGAATGCAAATTCGGCACTATTTGACTACTTTTGGAAGTTAACAAATATCCACCAGGTACGCTCGCCACTATTCCGGCCCAGCGTACCTGGTTTTCAATCCGCCACCCTGGAGGCGGCGGATGCCATAGGAATCAATGGGAGTCTGAAAGCAGCGAAAGCTTATGTTCGCTGCTGCCCAATATCCCATTGATTCCTATGGGAGAATAAAGTTATGTTTACACCTAACACCCTAACATGTACCCCAAGTCTAAACACCCCTAACTTGTCGCCACATACTTTATACTAATTAACTACTAAACCGCCACTCCCGGATCCCGCCGCAACAAAATAAACTTATTAACCCCTAAACCACCACTCCCGGAGCCCACCGCCACCTATATTATGTTATTGACCCCTAATCTGCTGCCCCCTACACCGCCGCCACCTACATTACTTTTATTAAACCCTAATCTGCTGCCCCCAACGTCGCCGCCACTATTCTAAATGTATTAACCCCTAAACCTAAGTCTAACCCTAACCCTAACACCCCCTAACCTAAATATTATTTAAATAAATCTAAATAAAACCTACAATTATTATCTAAATCATTCCTATTTAAAACTAAATACTTACCTATAAAATAAACCCTTAGCTAGCTACAATATAACTAATAGTTACATTGTAGCTAGCTTAGGGTTTATTTTTATTTTACAGGCAAGTTTGTATTTATTTTAACTAGGAAAAATAGTTATTAAATAGTTATTAACTATTTAATAACTACCTAGCTAAAATAAACACAAAACTACCTGTAAAATAAAACCTAATCTAAGTTACAATTACACCTAACACTACACTACAATTAAATACAATTAAATAAATTAAAAACAATTAACTAAATTATATATATATATATATATATATATATATATATCTAAAGTACAAACCCCCCCCCACTAAATTACAGAAAATAATAAACAAATTACAGAAATTTAAACCAATTACACCTAATCTAATAGCCCTATCAAAATAAAAAAAGCTCCCCCAAAATAAAAAAAAATCCCCTAGCCTAAACTAAACTACCAATAGCCCTTAAAAGGGCCTTTTGCCGGGCATTGCCCCAAAGTAATCAGCACTTTTACCTGTAAAAAAAAATACAAACAACCCCACCAACAATAAAACCCACCACCCACACAACCAACCCCCCAAAAAAATACTAACTAAAAAAACCTAAGCTCCCCATTGCCCTGTAAGGGGATTTGGATAGGTATTGCCGTTAAAAAGGCAGTTAGCTCTTTTGCAGGCCCAAAGCCCTAACCTAAAAATAAAACCCACCCAATACACCCTTAAAAAAACTTAACACTAACCCCCTGAAGATCGACTTACCGGGAGACGTCTTCATCCAAGCCGGGCAGAAGTGGTCCTCCAGATGGGCAGAAGTCTTCATCCAAGCCGGGCAAAAGTGGTCCTCCAGACGGCAGAAGTCTTCATCCAGACGGCATCTTCTATCTTCATCCATCCGACTCGGAGCGGGTCCATCTTCAAGACATCCAACGCGGAGCATCCTCCTCGGCCGACGACTACCCGATGAATGAAGGTTTCTTTAAGTGACGTCATTCAAGATGGCGTCCCTTAGATTCCGATTGGCTGATAGAATTCTATCAGCCAATCGGAATTAAGGTAGAAAAAATCCTATTGGCTGATGCAATCCTATTGGCTGATGCAATGCCCACCCAAATGCCCTTTTCAGGGCAATGGGGAGCTTAGGTTTTTTTAGTTAGTATTTTTTTGGGGGGGTTGGTTGTGTGGATGGTGGGTTTTACTGTTGGGGAGTTGTTTGTATTTTTTTTTACAGGTAAAAGAGCTGATTACTTTGGGGCAATGCCCCGCAAAAGGCCCTTTTAAGGGCTATTGGTAGTTTAGTTTAGACTAGGGGATTTTTTTATTTTGGGGGGCTTTTTTTATTTTGATAGGGCTATTAGATTTGGTGTAATTAGTTTAAATTTCTGTAATTTGTTTATTATTTTCTGTAATATAGTGTTTGTTATTTTGTACTTTAGATCATTGTATATAATTTAGTTAATTGTTTTTAATTTATTTAATTGTATTTAATTGAAGTGTAGAGTTAGGTGTAATTGTAACTTAGGTTAGGTTTTATTTTACAGGTACTTTTGTATTTATTTTAGATAGGTACTTATTAAATAGTTAATAACTATATAGTAACTATTGTACCTAGTTAAAATAAATACAAACTTGCCTGTAAAATAAAAATAAACCCTAAGATAGATACAATGTAACTATTAGTTATATTGTAGCTATCTTAGGGTTTATTTTACAGGTAAGTATTACTTTTTAAATAGGAATAATGTAGTTAATGATAGTAATTTTATTTATATTTATTTAAATTAGATTTAAGTTAGGGGGTGTTAGGGTTAGACTTAGGTTTAGGGGTTAATACATTTAATATAGTGGTGGCGACGTTGGGGACAGCAGATTAGGGGTTAATAACATAATGTAGGTGGCGGCGGTGTAGAGGGCAGCAGATTAGGGGTTAATAAGTATAATGTAGGTGGCGGTGGGCTCCGGGAGCGGTGGTTTAGGGGTTAATAACTTTATTTAGTTGCGGCGGGGTCCGTGAGAAGCGGGATAGGGGTAAAACAGTTAAGTATAGTGTGGGTGTTTAGTAACAGGGTACCAATAAAGCTGGGAAAAAGCCGAAGAGCAGCAAGATCAATGACTGTTAGTTAACAACAGTCCGCTGCTCATTGCGCCGTACTTGGTGATCGGCTTTTTGACAGCTTTTTTCGTAACTTTGGAAAACGTATTCAGGTCTGTGGCAGCGATGTTAGGCGATCTTAGGCGAGCGTATTGGTGCCGGCAAATGCAAGTAAGTTGACAGGTTGATAAATAGGGGCCTATGTCTGCCTCTGATTCATTTCTTATGTTCTTTAAAGGGACTGTTTAGTCAAAATTATACTTTC
Organism: Bombina bombina; assembly: GCF_027579735.1. Lineage (NCBI taxonomy): Eukaryota > Metazoa > Chordata > Amphibia > Anura > Bombinatoridae > Bombina > Bombina bombina. The sequence goes on along the minus strand of NC_069501.1, from coordinate 323,721,913 downwards.
AGGATTCAGGTTGCAGGGCATGCAATTTTAAACAACTTTCCATTTTACTCTTATCATCAAATTTGCTTTGTTCTGTTGGTATTTTTAGTTGAAAGCTAAACCTAGGTAGGCTCATATGCTAATTTCTAAGCCCTTTAAGGCCACCTCTTACTTGAATGCATTTGACAGTTTTTCACAGCTAGGGAGATAAGTTAATGAGTGCCATATAGATAACATTGTGCTCACACCTGTGGGATTACCTATGAGTCAGCACTGATTGGCTAAGATGGAAGTCTGTCAAAAGAACTGAAATAAGGGGCAGTCTACAGAGGCTTATATAGAAGGTAATCACAGAGGTAAAAGGTATATTAATATAACCGTCTTGGTTATGCAAAACTGAGGAATGGGTAATAAAGGGATTATCTATCATTTTAAACAATACAAATTCTGGAGTAGACTGTCTCTTTAACCTTGTGTTAGTCATCAATCAAGTTCCAGCAATGCCCAATACGCATAGGATTAACTATGTAGGTTAAGGCAACTGTTTAAGTAAAGCCACCATCAACTCACCCTTTCCTACTTCATTACCAGGGGTTAATTCAAGTCTCTACTGCAGCAAATCATACAAGTTCACTAAATGGACAAGATGAAAAATTAACATTTTACAGAGTAAAGAAAATGAAAGGCATGTTGCATTAGCACCTCAACCCACTGTAGGCGAGCATAGTAAGAGAAAGTATTTTCTTTGCAATACATGGTCCACAATAACTGATCATTTAATATTAATAACTGTACAAAATAATCACAAAATGTGTCATTCAAATGGCTATTTAAGGTTTAGAAATTGGGGAGCAATCAGAAGCTTCAACTTACACATACTTAGTTGTAGTGTGTAACTGCACACAAATTGGGTTATTAGTATTCCTAGTATTTCCTGAGGAATGTAAATCAATCTTTTATGCAAAATTTAAAAAATCTCACTCAAGCTTACTGATATGTATTTAAGTGTTTTTTGTCCATTTAACTGAAACCCACTTTTGATTATTCTGAAAATATTTTATTTATTTAATAATTTTAGTATAAGTAGACCTTTAAAGTCATGTAAACTATTTAACATTCAATAAAACCCTTCTTCCCAAACAAAAGCATAAATGAAATGTCATACTACAGAGATCTTGCAAGCTAGAGGTTTTTAGTTTTAATATAAACACAGAAGTGAGCATAGGGAAACTTAGAAAAACACTCCCACATCCTTATATACAAATATATTATCGGGATTATATCTTCTAAGGAATGTACACAGATTATTCTGTTGTGATCTAATTACACCTAATATCTCTCAAATATATATTAGTGCTATGTCCCAAAAATAAAATGTTTTTTCCATACCTTAGATACTAAAAATCCATGTTTATATTCAAGTAATTGCTTTGGATAATCAAGGTCTTCCTGTGTAGTCATGTTTTTGTTGCACTATGCGACAGTGCTGGTCCTCTTTATATAAGCTGCTTTGTAACCCGAGATATATTATTGTAGAGGGATTAACTGGGATAAGTAAGTAGCTAATTTGACCCAATTTTTATTTGTTTATAAGACGTATTACTCTGTCACATTTTACATCTCTATTTGTTGGTTTATTTTCTTTTTAAGTTTTATGAAATACTTCACAAAAGCACTCACCTCTATAGATTTATTTTTTAAAATAAAATGACTAGAAATATAAATTTGATCTCGTTATCTAAGGATTTTATGCTTTACCTAATTAAGTAGCACTATATTTCTTAAAGCACATAGTTTATTTGTGTTCTTTATGCTACATAGTTTATCTATCAGGATGTTTATCAATAAAGGTAGTTATTCAAAACAAAAGAGAACATGTTTTACTGAATCTCTTAAAGGGACACTGAACCCAAATGCTTTCTTTCATGGGGCGGAGCCAGCCGGGCAGATGAGCGGTTGCACATTCTGTGAGCTCCGACCAAACTTATTTGTTTTTCATCTAGCACCGCTCACCTCCCACAAAAGACAGCCTAAGTGCACTTGCCAATATTATCCTAGACATCTAGCCTTGGATGTAGCGGGGTACTGCACAACTTGAGGAGATCGAACAGTGACCGAGTGAAACCGGCGGCCATCTTGGCTGACGGGTGAAGTTAATAAGGCTTTATTCCAATCGACACTGCAAAGAGCTATAAAGCCAGTCCGAACAGTTCAAAACAGCTCAGTGTACATTTCAGCAGCAACCCATTCTACCATGCAAACCGGACCGAGATATAGAGGTACTTTTAGGGAGGAGAGATACTCCTGAACCATTTATTTTTATACACTGCGCAAAAGCTTAAAAACGGATCACCAATATGTGGTGTATACCCGCTCAAGGCCCTCACTTGATAACACCTACAGAAAAAAGTGCTAATATGGAAGGGGCTATCGATTTCTATAATGAGCTACGCTGCCTACTTCAGGACCATCACAATGCCCTTGAGGACTTGCTGCACGCAGCGTTTTGCCACAGCGGTACACACCCTACTCAGCAGTTAACTTTACCCGCAACTACCCCAGAAGGGTGTGGTGGTGGAGGCGCTTTGGGGCCCTAGCGCTCGCCACCTACTCCTAACAGTCTATTATGCAATTCTACGCTATGTGGGGGATTAGAGGGCTCAGCTACGGCTGAGAGATCGAAGAGCGTTCCGTAGAGCCATGCGGCTTTAATGAGGAAGGGCAAACGTACTCCTGCAGAGTACTGGCCAGTCATGGCACTGTTTCAGGAGAAATCTATGAGGCGCTTGGCTCAAATTTTTGGTGAAGTCCGGCTACAAATTCCTTGCTGTTTACCAATCTTAAAGGGTCACTGAACCCAAATTTTTTCTTTTGGGATTCAGATAGAGCATGACATTTTAAGCAACTTTCTAATGTACTCCTATTATCAAATGTTCTTCATTCTCTTGGTATCTTTATTTGAAATGCAAGAATGTAAGTTTAGATGCTGGCCCATTTTTGGTGAACAACCTGGGTTGTCCTTGCTGATTGATGGATAAATTAATTCACCAATAAAAAAGTGCTGTTCAGAGGTCTGAACCAAAAAATAAAGCATAGATGCCTTCTTTTTCAAATAAAGATAGCAAGAGAACTAAGAAAATGTATAATAGGAGTAAATTAGAAAGTTACTTAAAATTGCATGCTCTATCTGAATCACGAAAGAAAAATTTTTGGGTTCAGTGTCCCTTTAATGCCTCATGACATCTATTGTGTAGGCTGGTTACACTTTAAATGGGATCATGGAGGCTTACTTAAAGGGACAGTAAACCTTAAAAAAAATGTTATATAATTCTGCACATAGTGCAGAATTATATAACATTACATTAGCCAAACGTTTTAAATCATAATATTGCCTTTTTATTTTTAAAAAATATCGCCGTTTTACAGACCCGCTCTCTGGGCTCTGCTGAGCGGGTCTGTTGTTTTTACTGAGCGCATCGGGCCAGCTGTATAGTCACAGCCCGGCCCGACCGCGCCATTAGACACAATGCAGCTCACTCCGGGAGCGAGCTGCATTGTGTCTAATGGTGCGGTTGGGCCGGGCTGTGACTATACAGCTGGCCCGATGCGCTCAGTAAAAACAACAGACCCGCTCAGCAGAGCCCAGAGAGCGGGTCTGTAAAACGGCGATATTTTTTAAAAATAAAAAGGCAATATTATGATTTAAAACAATTGGCTAATGTAATATTATATAATTCTGCACTATGTGCAGAATTATATAAAAAAAAATTTAAGGTTTACTGACCCTTTAAGCTGGACATCAGTTTTATGTTTGAGCGAACTGGAATAGGATAAACACAACAACTCTGTTATATGTTCTAGTACTGTTGCTACAATATGGCATGGGTATAGACTGACACACATGCTGAATATGATCAACAGCACAAGTTACTGTTTCTCATAAGTACACTATGCATTTATGATTATGCTGAAAAGCTAAATAAATTTTATTGTACTATATTGAATTTGTTTGCTACTTTTAACTGTATTGTGCTGCTTTCAAGAATGAAATTCCCCATGTCAGGTATTTATAGATGTACACGTACTGATGCCTTTGTATGTTACTAGAAAGTTAGAAAACTTAAAGGTATCTTATTCTCTTCATTTTCTGGGATACAGCAGCCATATATCCTTAAAGGGACAGTATACACTCATTTTCATATAACTGCATGTAATAGACACTACTATAAAGAATAAGATGCACAGATACTGATATAAAAATCCAGTATAAAATGGTTTAAAAATGTACTTAGAAGCTTTCAGTTTAGCTCTGTTGAAAAGGCAGTTGGAAAGCCCACTGCAAGTGGGAAATAAGACACTCCCTCCCCCTTTTTTTTGCATATGAAAAGACCCTTTACACAAACAGGATCAAGCTGGAGAAGGTAGCTGATGGTATTCAAATAAAACTTTTGGGCTTGGTTAGGAGTCAGAGCAATGTTCTTTAAAAATAAGCAAAATTATACATTTTTAAAAAAAAAAAACTTTATGGGCTATATAAATAGATCATCTACAAACCATTTATGCAAAGAAAAAATGAGTGTATAACGACCCTTTAACCAGTACATTACCCCCTGGAGATTTGTATGTATTGACAAAATCAATCTGCAAGGGGCTGAGGCTTTTTAAGTACTTAGCAATCTCTCTTCCATGTATAACAGGTAAAAAGAGACCTGACAAAGATAAGGTTCAATTATGTAGTCTATTAAAGCGCCAGATAGCTGTTAATCTGCTCGTATATAGCCTGCTTTGTTTCTAGTTTAACCCTGTAACTACTCTCTGGTTCCGTGTAGTTGCGCTGCCAGCAGCAGTAACGGTGCGCTGCGCATACTATACATAACTATATTTTATTATATGTGGTTATCTATTCTGCTTGCAGATTATTAGATGTGTTTGGTTATCTATATGTTTTCTTTTTGCTTGTGATGCACCTACTCATGCCTGATAGATGGAAGTAAAAAATAGACAATAGGGTCATGAGCTTTGCAGTGTTGCTTTGCTACTTGGCATGCCAGCTGGCTCCGGATACATTCCTTCCTCCCCCCATTCCTAATGTACTATGGCAATTCTTGCAATTTGATCCAGAGGCTTACTTTGCGGTTTATCTTGCAAATACTGCTAAAACAATTATATTTTCATGTATGCAACTCGACATGTGAGTGACCCTTTCCTCTACTGTAGACAATGCCCCTCTTTTATAACTACATATTGTAAGGCCCAAAAGTGGTCATTTGTTAAATTGGGGTTAATCTATCCTCTGTATTCTTTAGGTCATTTCTGATTGCAAGCTAATTCAGCACTTTAAAAAAAATATGGGCTCCCTGCTATGTTTTTTTTATGTAAATAGTAAGGCCCAAGAGTGGCCTATAATATATTTGAGGGTAGCTCAAGTCCTTAGTGCCATAAGCTTTAAAGGGACAGTCTACACCAAAAATTTTCTTATTTAAAAAGATAGATAATCCCTTTATTACCCATTCCCCGTTTTTGCATAACCAACACAGTTATATTAATACACTTTTTACCTCTGTGATTAACTTTTATCTAAGCCTCTGCAGACAGCCTCCTTATCTAAGTGCCTTTGACAGACATGCAGTGTAGTCAATCAGTGAAGACTCCTAAATAACTTCACGGGAGTGAGCACAATGTTATCTATATGACACATGTGAACTAGCACAGTCTAACTGTGAAAAACTTTCAAAATGCTCTGAGCTAGGAGGCAGTTTTCAATCAGTTTGAGCCTACCTAGGTTTAGCTTTTCAAAAATACCACCAAGGGAACCAAGCAAATTTGATGATAAAAGTAAATTGGAAAGTTGTTTAAAATAGCATGCTCTATCTGAATCATGAAAGTTTAGTTTTGACTTTACTGTCCCTTTAATGTTGCATAAATTATCTATTTATAGTCCCTACCATAGTTAACCTGTGAATTTGCCATAAGACCTTTATATTGTTTCTATGTATATTGTGCTTGGTTAGTATTGCATTTAGTCACTTTTCCATGGTTTGTCAAGCCTGCAGAACTAAAGTTAATTTCTCTAGTTACCTTATAAGAGTAAAAATGTAATCCACAAAATTTCTGAGGTGTGTAATATGCACTATGGTTCTATTGTACATTACACATTGCATGTTATTGTATCAATATCTTTCTGGCTTGATATGCCTTTAGAATACTGTACCTTGAATTATCTGTATGCATTGGCATGTAATATTGTTGCATAGATTAACTGTATTTCTTGATATACTGTTTACTGTTGCCTGTTCATATCATTGTAATGTTTGTCTAAACACCTCAATTAAAAAAATAAAAATATTTCATGATTCAGATAAAGCATGACATTTTAATCAACTTTCTAATTTAATCCTAGTATCAATTTTTCTTCGTTCTCTTGCTATCTTTATTTGAAAAAGAAGGCATCTATGCTTTTTTTTGGTTCAGACCTCTGAACAGCACTTTTTTATTGGTGAATTAATATATCCACCAATCAGCAAGGACAACCCAGGTTGTTCACCAAAAATGGGCCGGCATCTAAACTTACATTCTTGCATTTCAAATAAAGATACCAAGAGAATGAAGAAAATTTGATAATAGGAGTACATTAGAAAGTTGCTTAAAATTTAATGCTCTATCTGAATCCCGAAAGAAAAAATTTGGGCTCAGTGACCCTTTAAGATTGGTAAACAGCAAGGAATTTGTAGCCGGACTTCACCAAAATTTGAGCAAAGCGCCTCATAGATTTCTCCTGAAACAGTGCCATGACCGGCCAGTACTCTGCAGGAGTATGTTTGCCCTTCCTCATTAAAGCCGCATGGCTCTACGGAACGCTCTTCGATCTCTCAGCCGTAGCTGAGCCCTCTAATCCCCCACATAGCGTAGAATTGCATAATAGACTGTTAGGAGTAGGTGGCGAGCGCTAGGGCCCCAAAGCGCCTCCACCACCACACTCTGCTGGGGTAGTTGCGGGTAAAGTTAACTGCTGAGTAGGGTGTGTACCACTGTGGCAAAACGCTGCGTGCAGCAAGTCCTCAAGGGCATTGTGATGGTCCTGAAGTAGGCAGTGTAGCTCATTATAGAAATCGATAGCCCCTTCCATATTAGCACTTTTTTATGTAGGTGTTATCAAGTGAGGGCCTTGAGCCGGGTATACACCACATACAGGTGATCCATTTTTAAGCTGTTGTGCAGTGTATAAAAATACAGGTGGCCCTCGGTTTACAATGGTTCAATTTACACCGTTTCAGAATAACAACCTTTTTTTCCAGTCATGTGACCGCTGTTGAAAAGCATTGAGAAGCAGTGCATTTATTAAAATAGCCAGTAGGTGGAGCTGTCCGCTTGTGTTACAGCAAAGCCAAGCAAGCGGAAATTAATCAGTTTAACCACAACTGAGCTGTCGAGCAGATTTCAAAGGAACAAGATCTTCCTGTCTATAAATCAGTCCAGTTTGGAATGCATAGAAAGAACTATTTGCAGAAAAATGCAAGTGAAGTCTGTGTTGTGTCATTATTTTATTAGGTTTATAATGCTGTTTAGCAAATGTTTTCGTTCATTTAACTTAGTTTAATTATATATTTTGTGTTGTGTGATTATTTTATTAGGTTTATAATGCTGTCTAGCATTTAAAGTCTTCATTTCAAAGCTTTAAAAATAATGTATTAGGTGTTACTTATGACAATTTTGAGAGGGGCCTGGAATCTATCTCCCTCACTTCCCCTTGACTTACATTATAAACTGGGTTTCAATTTACAACGGTTTCGATTTACAACCATTCATTCTGGAACCTAACCCCGGCGTAAACTGAGGGCTACCTGTAAATGATTCAGGAGTATCTCTCCTCCCTAAAAGTACCTCTATATCTCGGTCCGGTTTGAATGGTAGAATGGGTCGCTGCTGAAATGTACACTGAGCTGTTTTGAACTGTTCGGAGCTCTTTGCAGTGCCGATTGGAATAAAGCCTTATGCACCATGGATAGAACTTGCTTTTTGGAGGCTTACATTTACCCACCAATAAGCAAGCATAACCAAGGTTCTCCACCAAAAATGGGCCGGCTCCTATGCATCACATTCCTGCTTTTAAATAAAGATAGCAAGAGATCAAAGAAAAATTGATAATAGGAGTAAATTGGAAAGTTGCTTAAAATTGCATGCTCTATCTGAATCATGAAAGAAAAAAAAATGGGTTTAATGTCTATTTAACAAATAAAATCAAGGCATGCGCATTTGTCTATATCGGAAGGAAACAAATGCTGAAGATGGGGGCTTCAAGCCACATTTGACAATTTTCAGAGCAGATTTATTCTGGTGAAAGTGCTAAGATCTGTACTTGCACAAGAATAAATATGGCTCTGAAAATTGCCTAATGCCGTGCGTTTTGCGGCCCCCATCTTTGACATTTGTTTTCCCCGGAAATGGACAAAAGCACATGGCTAATAAAATCATTTCAATGTAATGACAGGAGTTATGAATATTTCACATTCCAATGTGCTTCACATATAGAATATATATATATATATATATATATATATATATATATATATATATATATATCAGTCTATTTAAAAAAAAAACTATAACCCCCAAAGCTAAAATTACAAAAAAGAAAAAATGTAAAATTACAGAAAAAAAAAAAATAAAGCTATCCAAAATAAAAAAATTAAATCTAAACTAATATCCTCTGCGGCAGTCCTCAATGGCAGTATCCTCGGTGGCGGCAGCAGTACTCGGCGGCATGGAGGCTCCTCTTCATCCGATGTCCGTTGTACACTAAAGATTGAATGCAAGGTACCGCAATCAATTTGGGGTACCTTGCATTCCTATTGGATGAATTTTTGAAAACTGCAAATAGGATTAGAGCTACTGAAATCGTATTGGCTGTTCAAATCAGCCAATAAGATTTCAGTAGCTCTCATCCTATTGGCTGATTTCACAATTTCAGCAAATAGGAATGCAAGGTACCCCAATAAATATGGGGTACCTTGAATGCAATCTTTAGTGTGCGATGGACTATTGCATGAAGAGAAGCCTCCACGCCGCTGAGGACCACCGCCGCCGAGGACCGAGGCATCGGAAAGACAGCTCCGCAACTCCTCGCCGCCTTCACTCCAAATGAAGATATAAGATGATGGAGCCGCCTTCTCCGCAGGACTTCAGGAACAGTGAGTACCTATTTGGGGCTTAGGTTTAGGCTTTTTTATTTTAATTTGTTGGGTGTTTTTTTTTTTTTAAATTAGGGTTTTTTGGGCTTGAAAAAGAGCTGATTGCCCTTTTAAAGGCAGTAAAAAAGCTGAATGCCCTTTTAAGGGCAATGCCCATACAAATGCCCCATTAGGGGCAATGGAAAGTTTAGTTTTTTGTTGGGGGGGTTGGTGGGTTGGGGTTTTTTACTGTTAGGGGAGGACTTAGTATTTTTTAGAGGTAAAAGAGCTCTTTAACTTAGGGGTGTTTTTATTTTGTTTTGTTTTTTGTTTTTTCATAGGGATTAGGTATAATTTTTCTTTTTTTATAAATTTGTTTATTTCTTTCTGTAATGTTTTTTTTTCTGTAACTTTTTTATTTTTTGTAATTAAATGTTAGTTTTTTTATTTTAATTGTCATTTAGTAGTAATTGGGGTTAATTTAGGGGGGTGTTAGGTTATGGGGCTTAGTAATTAAATTAGTTATTTGTGTTGTGGGGAGTTTGGTGGTTTAGAGGTTAATAGGTTAATTAGGTTGATTGCGATGTGGGTGTTTGGCGGTTTAGGGGTTAATGGGTTAATTAGGTTTATTGCGATGTGGGGGGTTGTCGGTTTAAGAGTTAATAGGTTAAATAGGTGTATTGTGATGTGGGGGTTTTGCGGTTTAGGGGTTAATAGGTTAATTAGGTTTATTGCAAAGTGGGTGGTTGATGGTTAAGGGGTTAATATTTTAATTATGTTATATGCGGATTAGGGGTAATTACTTTATTGTTTTGCGATGTGGGGGTGGACGGTTTAGGTGTTTATTCATACTTTGTGCAGAAGGTAATTTTTTTTGTTATACTTTGCGCAGGTCAGTTTGTTGGATTCAGAGTTTGCATTGTGTGGCTGTTTAGGGATTCAGGTTTTGGAAGAGACCTTGACATGGTACCTGAGCTTGACCCATTTGGCCAGATGCTGTAACTAACTCTTACATTTTTGCTTTTAATCTTAGCTGAGAGCTTGTAAGTGAGTGCTGGACTTTCTCTGGGTGCTGTATTAATTGGTTTTGTAATTTTCCCTATGGGCCTTGCACCCAGACCTGTCTGGGGTTAACTGCCTGTGACTCTTGGCACAATGCAGCTTCCTGAGAGTGCTATTGTGCACCCAGGGCTGTGCATGTTGCAGGCACATGGGATGTGTAACCAGGCCGGTCTGACAGTGGAGTCCCCCTCCATGTTTTGTATATGTCTAGGGTGATTACATAAGCCTGTGCACCCTTCATTTGTTCCCAGTTTGTTTGATTGAGAGTTTGCATTGTGTGGCTGTTTAGGGGCTCAGGTTTTGGAAGAGACCTTGACGTGGTACCTGGGCTTATACCATTTGGCCAGATGTGGTAACTAACTCTTCCATTTTTGCTTTTAATCTTAGCTGAGAGCTTGTAAGTGAGTGCTGGGTTTTCTCTGTGTGTTGTATTAATTTGTTTTGTAATTTTCCCTAGGGCCTTGCACCCAGACCTGTGACTCTGGGGACAGTGCAACTTCCTGAGAATGCTATTGTGCACCCAGGGCTGTGCATGTTGCGGGGTCATGGGATGTGTACCCAGTCCGGTCTAAGAGTGCAGTCCCCTTCCGTGTTTTATATACAGTATCTCACAAAAGTGAGTACACCCCTCACATTTTTATAAATATTTTATTAAATCTTTTCATGTAACAACACTGAAGAAATGATACTTTGCTACAATGTAAAGTAGTGAGTGTACAGCCTATATAACAGTGTAATTTAGCTGTTCCCTCAAAATAACCCACAGCCATTAATGTCTAAAACGTTGGCAACAAAAGTGAGTACACCACTATGGAAATGTCCAAAATGGGCCCAAAGTGTCAATATTTTGTGTGGCCACCATTATTTTCCAGCACTGCCTTAACCCTCTTGGGCATGGAGTTCACCAGAGCTTCACAGGTTGCCACTGGAGTCCTCTTCCACTCCTCCATGACGACATCACAGAGCCGGTGTATGTTAGAGACCTTGCGCTCCCCCACCTTATGTTTGAGGATGCCCCACAGATGCTCAATAGGGTTTAGGTCTGGAGACATGCTTGGCCAGTCCATCACCTTTACCCTCAGCTTTTTTAGCAAGGCAGTGGTCGTCTTGGAGGTGTGTTTGGTGTCGTTATCATGTTGGAATACTGCCCTGCTACCCAGTACTGCTTCAGTATGTCACAGTACATGATGGTATTCATGGTTCCCTCAATGAACTGTAGCTCTCAGTTCCGGCAGCACTCATGCAGGCTCAGACCATGACACTCCAACCACCATGCTTGACTATAGGCAAGACACACTTGTCTTTGTACTTCTCACTTGGTTGCCGCCACACACGCTTGACACTATCTGAACCAAATAAGTTTATCTTGGTCTCATCGGAGACCAAGATAAACTCTCTGTCACCCCCTGTCCCTCTAGGGGGTGACAGAGACAGGCTGCTACAGAAGAGGGAAATGTTCTGGATTTTTAAATTGCAAACACGTGTACCTACAGGTCTAAATTCAGAATATGATCTTATTAATTATTGGGAGTAGCTTGATCTACTGTATTGGGTTATTACTTTTCCCTCTTGTGTGGTAGCCTGTTCTCATCTGTCCTCTTTTGTTTATCAGTTTTATTTATTTATCTATATATTAGCTTTTCTAATTGTCTCTCCTCTGTTCCAATCCAATTTTGTGCTTTATCTGCACATCACCTATGTGTAACTAATACTGTTATTATTATCATAGGTGTTGGGGAGGTTGCAAGTATACTCCTATGTACTGTTAATGTTTATAACATTAACACTTCTTACTATTACTATATATTCTTTACCACCTTATGCTGATCACTAAGTCCTATTAAATATTAAATATTATGTCCTACTTTCAAGTACTTATGTCGTCATGTTTTCTCCAGTCCATCATCATTTATATAATCTTTATAATTTTATTTAAGTACTTCATACTCTGATTTTTAGGCTGTTATTAGGTTTCCAAGGTTTGGCGTTTGAGCTGTATACATCCTTATGTTACAATATGTATGCTAGTGATATTTATCACACTAGAAATTAGTTTTTGAGATATTGACTAACTGTTACCTTGTAATAATATTATTGAGGTTTATTTGATTTAATTTAATTGTGTATTTAAAATGGAACATGTTTACATTTACATTTCTATTGTGCTCAATCTTTGAAATTATCTATTCTATGGTAATATCTTTGCTATGCCATTCATTGCAAGTACTGATCTATTTAAGACTAAAAATAGGCTGTATATATATATATGTAAATCCATGCAGGTCCCAATAGGGTTAATTCTCACACAACAAAGTTTTTTGATTTTACCCAATCAGGGTGATCCTGATGCCTTTTAAGTGGCTCAGGTGCATAGTCCTTTAGCTATGATTACGGCCTGATGGCCGAAACATGTTAGCGGACATTTTTGTTGTGTGCCTGTGCTGACCCCTGGAATGTGTGTTTTTTTATTCTATTTGCACAAATAAAGACTGAGTTTTAAACTTCTACTGACCGTTGTCTGCACAAATCTTTTCTTTGATATATATATATATATATATATATATATATATATACATAAAAAAGATCAAATAACTTTATTGGAACGTTTTCGGGGATAATATCCCCTTCATCAGCATGACATATGTCAACACAACACTCAATATATATAGTGCAAATACCACACCAAATCTTATACCTGCCTCTCGTGTCTGTTGTGCCAAAAAATTGTGTTGGAAAGCATTCTTGCGTTCCACTGTCCCGTGTAACCGGAAGTGTGATTACATCACTTCTGGGAATGTGTCACTCGTGATATATAACATATACTATCTCGTCATAAACAAAAATTGCCTATATCGCGGCTTAATACCTTTTGTGTACCTATACTTGGGATAATAGCTATATCTTCTATTGGGCTCTGATCACTATAAGGTGCGATTTCAATCATACGTTACCTATTTGTTTATGTTTGTAACCATGGTTACCAACTGCCCATGTGTTATTACAACGTATTGTGAGCTTATGCTAATTTCGGAGTGCCTGTCATATACTAATGTGAGTGATATGTGTCAAAACCGTCTGCACCTGCAGCCATGTGAAATTAATGTTATGAAAAAGACGATGATTAAAGTGAAACACTACAACCTCATGTCTTGCTTATTATTATATTTTACACAACTCATCATGTTATTCATACTTAGTGGATTTTCAAACCACCCTTTTATTCTGGTGTAATTAATCACTTGTGAACCCTCTTCATTACCCACTGATCTTGCTAGTACACATAAAGTAATAGAATATATAAATAAAATTTACTATTTACACTATAAGACAAAAAACACATAGAGACTATACTGTTTTCCTTCCAAGATGGAATATCATAGTTATATGCATGGAAATATTTCATTATATAAAAAAATCCAGAATCAAGAGGGTGTTTCTCATCACCCTATATGCCTCAAATTACATTGATGCTGATACTTTAATTCAACCATACCATATATCCTCCCCTCAATCATAGAGAGAACATTATCGGTGTACCCCTATATACATAGGAGCATGTCGATGTATATGCAGAGAAATATATATACCCAGAGCTATACATGTATATATAGAAATATATATGTGGCTATAGACAGAAGCCTATGACCAGCCTTCTTATATTCATACATGGGTACAATCGTTGAGTGACCTTTTTCAAGGGACATAGAATGGTAGTGGGGGTGTTATGTGACCAACCTCCCTGTTAGTGACATTGTGGGTGGTTTTACCCACCCCCTGTACCAATATATTCCCAAAATTATGCACTCCTGGTATGTAGTACCCTGACTTAATCTCCAACGGACATTATGAGGCCAGTATATATAGCTACCCCGTCCCACAACCTTACTGAATAGGAGTGTGGATAGTTGAGTGACCCCTGTGGCAGGGCCGGTGCAAGGATTTTTGTCTACATAGGCGAAGCTGCATTTTGACATCCCCCACAGAACTCTAAGTACACCTCACTGGCCTGTGACCTAGGCCCAGGACAAAGTCTGTCAGCCAACCTGAACCCTGAGCCCCTATGTATATTGAGCCAGACCAGTTTACTGTTATATTCTAATAAAAAAGGCCAGTATATATATATATTTATATTAAAATAATAACTGTCTGACTGCAGTGACTGAGTCTGTGTAGTGCGAGTGTGTGACAGTCAGAGACTGTTTAATAAGATCTGTGGGGTTAATGCAGCTGTCAAATACAGATAAATGGGGCTAAGCTAGTGACTTTACAAGCCTTCCTAACAAAATAACTACCTCCTCCAAGGTAGATATATGACATAAGGAATACACTGGTGAAGGAAGCGCTAAAAGCTGTAAGTTTAAAAACACACAAATCAATGTAACAACTAATTTAAAAATAATGTTTTTATGGCCTCCCCCCAAACCCTTGCCCTCTCCTACCTCTTCAGATGTGCATTGGTCAGACCCTCACCCTCAAACCTCTTCGTGCAGATGTGCATTGGTCTTCTCTTCAGTACCGATAACCGGTCTGGGGGAGTGGGCATGGGCATCACTCACTCACGTTGCTCAACTTATAGACGAGACTCTCAGTCACGCGGCGCCAGCAGCCATCTACCTCCGGATTTCCCTCTCAGGCAGACTGTTATGTGAGTGACTCACACAGTGCACAGATTGGCTGCAGGAAGGTTTAGCGCAAGCCCCATGGCACGCCCACTGGCTGCCACATAACTATTCTAAGTAATCTAAGGTAGAACTGGTCTGGATTCAAGTTAACTTTTGCAGCTACTGCCAGGTAGCCCCAGATTAATGCTGTGGTGTACCCACTAGTACTACTACCACATTTTTAAACAATTCTCTCGGCGGCGCAAGGCAGATAAACCTCCCGCTCTTGGCGCCCCCCTGTCAGCTGATCACTGTGACTACTGACTGCGGCAGCTCAGCTGTGAATGAGTCAGTGACTCTGGCTGAGCCACTGCCTGTCAATCTGTGTGCAGTGCTGCTGGCGACTCCGACTGCTGCTGTGCTCCCTCACACAGCTGTGCCAAGGTGCTTGCTGCGCCTGCGCTCCAGCTGAGCAGCCTCTGCCGGCCGGTGGCCCACCTGGATTTTTACCGGTATCTCGGTGGCCCAATCCGGCCCTGTTTTCAAGCACGCTAACCTGATCGTAAAATGCAATTGCACTCTTGAAATCACTTTTAATGATTTCACAAGTCTTCTAGAGCAACACGAGCTGGTTTAGTGTCCAGTGAATTTTAGAGAAAAAGGAAGTTAGTTTCGTTATCATGATCAGAAGAGGCAGAATGCAACTCCCTTTAGAAACTATAAGCAGTGGCTACACTGAAAACTTATGTGCTCTTTTTTCAGAAATATTTGTATGTTATTTGCAGTTTTTAACACAATCTGTTTCTGTTTACTTTTATTTAACATATTTTTTTTTTACTAAAGGAGCACTGATTTGTATATTTAAAAATGCATTTTTTGTTGTTGTTTTTATACTTTAAAAAATAATATTCATAAAAGAAATAAGCATATACAGTGGGTATTGAAAAGAATCACCCCCCTTGAAAATAATCACATTTTGTTGCTGTGCAGTCTGAAATAAAGGCAGACACGTTTTTTTTTTATCCAGTTCTAATTACTCAGTGCAACTTATAACATCCAAGTGAAAGATATAACACCAACATGTCAGGCAAAAATAAAGATAATTCAAAAACAGAATCACTGAGTTGCAAAAAGAATCACCCCCTCCTAAAATTACATGTAAACTCAATCAGGTGAAGCTAATCACCATCTGTGATCAGCTGTGGGTATATTGATTAGCTCAGCATGAAAAGAGCTTTCCTGGAGCATCTTAGTCCCTGGTAATGCCACTGAAGCAAACAATCAACTATGGGTGGCAAGGCACTGTCAAAAGATTTCCAGGATAATGTTGTGGACAACCACAAGTCAGTAGATGGGTACAAGAAAATATCAAAGGCTTTATCAATGCCTAGAAGCACAGTGAAGTCTATTATTAAGCAGTGGAAGGTACTTGGTACAACACAGACCATCACTGGATCAGGACGTCGCTCCAAACTGGATGAAAGAGCCAGGAGGAAACTGGTCAGAGAGGCTACCAAGAGGCCCACAGCAACTCTGAAGCAGTTGCAGGAATTTATGACAAAGAGTGGTCATTGTTTGCATGTGACAACAATATCACAAATTATCCACAAATGTAGCTTGTATGGGAGGGTTGCAAGAAAAAAGCCACTCCTCAAGAAAGACCACATGCAGTCACAACTTAGCTTTGCCATAACACACCTAGGAGATTCTAAGGCCACATGGATAAAGGTGTCAGATGAGACTAAAATTGAATTATTTGGGGGCGGAGCCTGACCGTGCTGGAGAATGGTCGCACTTGCCTAGAGCTCCGGAGCTAAAGTCGGCCCAAATAATACTACTCTAGCAACTTAGCTGAGCCTGACACACAGCAAGCACCCTAAACCGAGGGGAGCTACCTGCCAAAATCTATATCGCTGGAGAAGGACCCGGAGACTTCAGCAGAGGTGCGGCGCACCTTCTGTACAGGCCGCAACCAAACTAAAGTCAGAAGTATGCGGCACTTGCATTAGAGGGACCCAGTCAAAAGCGGACACCTTTAGACTTGCTTAAAGCCATCCCAAAGCATAGCGGTCGCTCCATCCTGTAATATTTCACAGACCCAGCTGCATCTGGGGAAATAGACCCGGCGGACAGCCTGACAATACCGAGTGAGTACTTTTTAACACAGCTGAGTGCTGCAGAGGCCTAGATAGTTATCAACAAGAGAGTATCTTCTATTTGCACTAATACTACTCCTGTGAATCCATGTGATTAACATCCCATAAAAAACACTGTATTTGAGATAAATAATGCAGCATGCTGCAGGCCCTCACATATTAGCTTGTTGCTGGACTGAACTAAGGAGAGATCCTGCAGAGCATCGCAGAGCCTGCCTGGTTTGGGCTTTTTTTTGGGGGGCTTTTTCTTTTATGAGTGTTTTCACTGGTGTTTATCTTTCAACTGTCTGTCCAGCCTTAACTTCCAAGGTGGTGCTGTATATTATACTTTCACAGCTTGGCCAGTCTATCCTGAGGTGGGGCCCTTTTTATCCACTCTTTTTTTTACTTTTGCTACTGTCGGTCAGTTGCAAAATGGCACAAAAGAAAAGTGGCCAATAAGACAAGGGCTCAAAGACAAGAAACATGAACCACTATCTTAAAAGTGTAGATGCGCAGCCAGATGAGGAAAATATGCCGTCACAACACACAAATTTGAACGAAACAGCACAACTTTCCTCACAACCTCATATAACGCCACAATATGTCACCAAAGAAGATTTGAAATCCCTCTCCTCCAAAGAAGACATTAAAGAGGTGGTCTTTGAAATTAAAATTTTGTTTAGTGAGCTACGCAGAGATCTGACAGAGGTAACGCAGAAAGTTGCAGTAGTAGAGCAACATCAAAATGTCATGCAGGAGCAATTAAAAGACACTACCTCACAAACGCAGCAAAACACAAATATGATACATAGCCTCCAGGACCGCATTGAGGACTTGGATAACAGAAGCCGGCGGAACAACCTCCGCATCAGGGGGGTCCCTGAATCGATCAACCCAGGCGCTCTACAGGGCTACCTGCAAGATTTATTTAGACTGGTTAAAGGCACACCTATGTCCCCTGAAGTAATAATAGAAAGGGCACATAGGGCGCTTCGCCCTAAACCCTCAAGTAAAGCACCGCCGAGGGATGTAATTCTCAGGATTCTTAATTACAAGGATAAAGAGGAAATACTTAGAAACAGCAGAAACAAACACCAGATCCAACATGCCGGCATCACCCTACAGATTTTTTCAGATCTCAGCCCGGCAACCCTGCAGAAGCGCCGTGAACTGAGATTCCTTATCACAATACTACAAGATAATAAAATTCCTTATAGATGGGGGTTCCCCACGTGCATTATCGCCACCAAAGGAGACAAGACTGCCTTATATAGGTCACTATCTGATCTAGATCTTTTCTGTGACACACTGGGTGTTGCAGCTCCAGTTCCTGACAACTTGTCCCAACAGACTCCATTGAGGAGTGAAGATCAACCCCAGCCATGAGAAACATTCACATTGTTGGACTTCCTCTCTAAACGAACTGCCTACACTTAGAAAGGACTAGCTCGTTTAACGAGAAGAAGAGGTAGTCAGTATAATGCACTGAGCAGGTCTGTATGATACCATAAACTTAAGAGTACTGTTTGTCACCTGCTCCCTGTTATTCTATTTTAGCATAAATAGATGGGAATGTAAACTATGATGTTTTTATTTTTTATTTTCTCTCCCGAACACAACATGTGAACCCTCGGTTTTACTGTTCTTAAGCTATGTAATTTGATATGCAATTACTGTTCATTTATCAGATTCAGTTTTTTTACAAGGTTCAAATGATGTTAATTTGTGTGCAGGTTTAACTATGTCTTTATATTTAAAATTGGGCCGGTTTATGGCACATACCTCTCTAAATAGACTCTTTAAGTGTAAGAGTTTATTGCGGAACGCCTTTTGGTTTTCCAGTGTTTTTTCTTATCTCCCTTACCCCTTTATACCTTTGCTCTCCTCTCCTGACCACATCAGACACACAGCCTCTTACAGAGCTGGTAAATTTGATTCCTACTGGCTGCACTGTTTGTAACAAAGTTTAACAAGGAAATCATACGTTCAAAATAATTTTTTTATTTTTTTTTATTTTTTTTATTTTCCCCTCTTCCTCCACCTTTCCCCTCTCTCCTCTCCCATACCCCCTTCTTGGTCCATTCTCCCTCTCTCCTTGACTCCCTCTCTTTCCTACTCCACTAACTTTACTTTGCTGTCCCTTCTCAAGATGACTCACTCTCAACATAAGCCGAAGGTTCACCCCTTGAAATTCATAACTATCAATGTAAAAGGCCTAAATAACCCGGGCAAGCGCTCTATAGTCTTTAGAGACTTACACAAAATGCAGGGCGACATCATTTTTATACAAGAGTCACATTTTGTTAACAACAAAGAACCTAAATGGCAAAGTGTTAAATTTCCTCTGGCTTACTTTTCCTCAGGACCCGGTAAGCGTAACAGAGTGGGTATACTGATTCACCACAAAACACCCTTCCAACTTCAGAAGTTGGAAAAAGACAAAGAAGGCAGATTCATCATAGCAGTAGGCCTACTTCACGGCAGGCAGGTCACATTGGTAAACATATATGCCCCCAACACCGCCCAACATATATTCTTTAGAAACCTCTCTGGTAGGCTGCATGAATTAGCCAAGGGGGTAGTATTTTTAGGGGGCGACTTTAACGCTCCACTGAACCCCAGACTAGACATGTCAAATGGCATCTCCAGTGCACCTCACCAGGTTCTAAAGAAAATTAACGCAGTACTAAGAGACAACATGCTTCATGACATTTGGAGGACCATGCATCCCATAGATTCCAATTACACGTTCTATTCAAGCCCACACAAGAAATACTCACGTATTTACTTTTTCTTTACAGACTCACAGGGAATAGCTTGTATAACACATAGCGACATCAGTGCTTTTACTTGGTCTGACCATGCCCCAGTTGCATTTGACATGACATGGCCGGACACCCCTGACACGCCATTTATTTGGCGCCTGGACGAATCGCTTTTAGACGACCCCTTAGTCAGAGATGATATTTCCTCGAAACTAGAAGAATATTTTGAGTTAAACAAATCTGAAGAGATAGCACCGCCAATTATCTGGGAGGCCCACAAAAGTGTTATTAGAGGGCATCTAATAAAACATAAAGCACGATTAGCAAAGCAACGTAGGGAAAAATACAATTTGGCTCTTAGTAACATTATGTTGCTTGAGGAAAAACACAAGAAAAGCCCATCAGACCCAGAAGTGGAGTCGGCTCTTGGCCATGCTAGAATAGATTTCAAACGTCTCTTACAAGAGGAAAATCAACGCATTGCACTTTATATGCAGCAAAAATTTTATGAGGGCGGAAACAAATCAGGCAAACTGCTTGCTAGAGCACTCAGACACTCCCAACTGAAATATTTCATTCATACATTGAAAGATAGCAAGGGAAAGATTTATAAGGATAGCCCCAATATTGCTAACACGTTTCGATCGTATTACAGCTCCCTTTATAACCTTGAATCAACCCTTGAAGACACACAACTAGGGGACGCTACCATTAATGACAGAGTTCAGGAATACCTACGTACTACTGACCTGCAGAGACTAAACCAAGACGCAGTTGATTTTCTTGAGACACCCCTGATGCGGGAGGAAATCCATACAGCCTTGAAGGATCTTCCCAACGGCAAGAGTCCGGGCCCTGACGGTTTAGGGGCAAAGTATTACAAATATTTTTTTGCAGATCTGCTTCCATTCATGCAAGACCTGTTTAATCAGTTAGCAGACACAGAACAGCTCCCCTCCTCTATGTTGATGGCCTACATCACGGTTATTCCGAAACCGGGAAAACCAACGTATCAACCTCAAAGTTATAGACCTATTTCACTTCTTAATATGGACGTCAAGATCTTGGCAAAGGTCTTGGCGAACAGAGTGAACAAATATCTTTCGGACCTGGTCTCACCAGACCAGGTCGGGTTTATCCCGGGAAGTGAAGCGAGGGATAATACCCTCAAAGTGCAACAGCTGATGGCCCTTGCGCAAAAAAAGGGAGTGCCGCTCGCCCTGTTAACAACAGATGCTCAAAAAACTTTTGACAGGGTGAGCTGGCACTTCTTACGCTCAGTTCTATCTAAAATGGGTTTTGGCGATAGATTCCTTAAAACAGTTTTTGCCCTATACTCCTCACCTAACGCGCGGCTCTAGCAAGTAATATAAGAGCCAATCCCGTCATACAGGGAATGGAGATAGAGGGTAGAGTGCACAAAATAGCGATGTATGCAGATGATCTTCTGTTTACAATTCCAACTCTGATGGAGGAGTTTAGGAGATATGGAGAAGCTTCTTACTTTTACCTAAACAGTGCTAAGTCCGAGCTTCTGAATGTTTTGTTACCCAATACCGCAATGGACTGGCTCAAATTGTGTAGCCCGTTTGCACTAAAAATGAAGCATTTCACCTATTTGGGTATTAATCTAGCTACCACCGAGGCCGACGTCTTCGCGGAAAACTATGCAAAACTGAAGAATCAGATTTCAGCAGACCTATCCTCGTGGAGACGTAAACCAATATCCCGGCTAGGCTGGATCCACGTTATTAAAATGAATGTTCTTCCCCGGTTGCTGTATTTGCTGCAGACTGTCCCAACCCCCCTACCCCGTCCGTTTCTTCCATCACTACAAGGTATGCTTGAGGAATATGTTTGGCAAGGCATTAAGCCCAGGGTCAATAAGAGCACCATGTATTTACCTAGAGAATATGGCGGCTTGGGTCTCCCAAACCTCCTCCTATACCGGAGGGCCACACTTCTCCAGAGAGTAGTGGAGTGGTGCCAGGATAGTGACCAGAAGCTATGGATATCCCTAGATAAAAGCACCCTACGCGCCAAGAATTTATTTTCCCTCCTGTGGACCGAGAAGCAGTTTAGGTATTCTGACCTTGCCCAATTTCCCCTACTAAATGAAATGCTGGTAGAATGGGACAGGACACGACAGACTGACTCACACATCTCGACAGTCTACTCACCATTGACGCCCATACAGGGAGTGCAGAATTATTAGGCAAATGAGTATTTTGACCACATCATCCTCTTTATGCATGTTGTCTTACTCCAAGCTGTATAGGCTCGAAAGCCTACTACCAATTAAGCATATTAGGTGATGTGCATCTCTGTAATGAGAAGGGGTGTGGTCTAATGACATCAACACCCTATATCAGGTGTGCATAATTATTAGGCAACTTCCTTTCCTTTGGCAAAATGGGTCAAAAGAAGGACTTGACAGGCTCAGAAAAGTCAAAAATAGTGAGATATCTTGCAGAGGGATGCAGCACTCTTAAAATTGCAAAGCTTCTGAAGCGTGATCATCGAACAATCAAGCGTTTCATTCAAAATAGTCAACAGGGTCGCAAGAAGCGTGTGGAAAAACCAAGGCGCAAAATAACTGCCAATGAACTGAGAAAAGTCAAGCGTGCAGCTGCCAAGATGCCACTTGCCACCAGTTTGGCCATATTTCAGAGCTGCAACATCACTGGAGTGCCCAAAAGAACAAGGTGTGCAATACTCAGAGACATGGCCAAGGTAAGAAAGGCTGAAAGACGACCACCACTGAACAAGACACACAAGCTGAAACGTCAAGACTGGGCCAAGAAATATCTCAAGACTGATTTTTCTAAGGTTTTATGGACTGATGAAATGAGAGTGAATCTTGATGGGCCAGATGGATGGGCCCGTGGCTGGATTGGTAAAGGGCAGAGAGCTCCAGTCCGACTCAGACGCCAGCAAGGTGGAGGTGGAGTACTGGTTTGGGCTGGTATCATCAAAGATGAGCTTGTGGGGCCTTTTCGGGTTGAGGATGGAGTCAAGCTCAACTCCCAGTCCTACTGCCAGTTTCTGGAAGACACCTTCTTCAAGCAGTGGTACAGGAAGAAGTCTGCATCCTTCAAGAAAAACATGATTTTCATGCAGGACAATGCTCCATCACACGCGTCCAAGTACTCCACAGCGTGGCTGGCAAGAAAGGGTATAAAAGAAGAAAATCTAATGACATGGCCTCCTTGTTCACCTGATCTGAACCCCATTGAGAACCTGTGGTCCATCATCAAATGTGAGATTTACAAGGAAGGAAAACAGTACACCTCTCTGAACAGTGTCTGGGAGGCTGTGGTTGCTGCTGCACGCAATGTTGATGGTGAACAGATCAAAACACTGACAGAATCCATGGATGGCAGGCTTTTGAGTGTCCTTGCAAAGAAAGGTGGCTATATTGGTCACTGATTTGTTTTTGCTTTGTTTTTGAATGTCAGAAATGTATATTTGTGAATGTTGAGATGTTATATTGGTTTCACTGGTAAAAATAAATAATTGAAATGGGTATATATTTGTTTTTTGTTAAGTTGCCTAATAATTATGCACAGTAATAGTCACCTGCACACACAGATATCCCCCTAAAATAGCTAAAACTAAAAACAAACTAAAAACTACTTCCAAAAATATTCAGCTTTGATTTAAATGAGTTTTTTGGGTTCATTGAGAACATGGTTGTTGTTCAATAATAAAATTAATCCTCAAAAATACAACTTGCCTAATAATTCTGCACTCCCTGTATATGACAACCCCGGACTTGCTTTACACCTGAAAAAGACCGCCTCTTGCGACCTAAAACAGAGCAACCATGTACACTGTTACACGTCCAATGGCAGAATTAGGTCCCGTAGAGAGATCGAGGAGGCCCACCCGTACTTCCCTGTCCCCTGGTACACAAATCCCAGTTAATGAGAAAACTCACGCCCTTTGAGCAGCTATGCTCAAGGAAGTCTGTTTCCAGACATCTGATCTCTCTAATATATAAAATCCTTTTGGTGCCAGAAGGAAACACACTGCCGACCTACACCAAAATGTGGCATAGGGAGCTGGGGGTTGAACTCGCGACTGAGGACTGGTGTAAGCTATTCCGAGCCATCAAAGCCGTTTCAGTCTCAGCACACACACAAGAGACTCAATATAAACATATGAATCGCTGGTATTTGACACCATCACGCTTGAAAACGATATATCCAGGTGCCTCTGACAGGTGTTGGAGGAGATGTGGGGAAATAGGTACCATGGTACACATATGGTGGAGTTGCCCCCTACTGGACAACTTCTGGTCCTCGGTTTGGGACGAGATGAATAGAATCATGGACTTGGATATTCCAAAAGGCCCATGTACTCTGCTCTTCCACCTGCCATTTCAAATATCTGATCCGGTCAAGAAAACACTCTTGCTCCTGATGATAACCGGAGCAAAACGTTTGATCCCACTACATTGGAAATCTCCTCAGGTTCCGACTCTTACAGAGTGGAGGAAAAAAAACTCAGAACTTGCTTATACTTGAAAGATTCCATTATGCCCGAGTTTCTAAACTAGACACATATGAGCTTCTCCTGCAATTGTGGGGAGGCCTTAGATGAATGATTTTATTCCATAAAACAAGCGGCTAGTTGTGAGCTGAATCTGGTGTTCCGATATTGGATCGCCCCTCCGCCTTGCACTCTAGCTAACCATGGAGGTCCCCCTACTCTTCCCTCTCTTACTCTCCTCTCCCTTCTCCTTCCCCCCCTTTTCTTTTTTTTCCCGGTACTGCACAGGTATCGGGTTACAAAATGCTAAACAAATAATATATAACTAATCGTTGTTGCTCTACAGCTTCACACTATACGCAGTCAGTATGAGATAATTCAATTGTGTGTTAGGAGTAGAGGCACCCATTGTATGGTTGTCAGTGCCTTTATTCTTGTTGATGAGACACTAATTGTCAGGAGACATGTTTAATGTTGGCGACAGCAAGTTGGTAAATTGGTCTCTTGTGACATAACATGAAAAAAGACAAAAAGTTGAGCTTTGTTGTTAAATACCATGAATGATGATCCATCAGGTTTGATCATTTTCTACCTCATCAACCATCATGGACAAACAATACTAAGTGGTTGGATATGTTTAGAAGAATGAGGTATACTCTACCAAAGATATTGCCTGTATCTACATTTATGAAACTTGATTGTATGTATTCATTCTTGCTATACTTCTGTAATATGTTTTACTCAATAAAGATCTTTTGAAAAAAAAAAATTGAATTATTTGGCCTCAACATCAAATGATATGGCTGGGGGAAATTCAATACAGCTCACCACCATCCAAATAACACCATACCTACAGTAAAGCATGGAGGTGGTAATATCCTGTTCTGGGGGTGGTTCTCTGCAGCAGGCACTGGAGCACTTGTCAGGATAGAAGGAATAATGGATGGGGTGAAATACCATCAAATTCTTGAGGAACATCTGCTGCCCTCTGTCAGGTAGTTGTCAATGGGAAGGTTTACCTTCCAACATGACAATGACCCAAAGCACACAGCAAAAATGACCACACAGTGGTTGAAGGAGAAAAGGTGAATGTCCTTGCATGGCCTAGTCAGAGCCCAGACTTAAACCCCATTGAATATCTGTGGCATGACTTGAAGACTGCAGTCCACAAATAGTCACCATCAAATGGAACTGAAGCAGTTCTGCAAAGAAGAATGGACAAATATTGCACAGTCTAGATGTGCAAAGTTGGTAGAGACATATCCCAACAGACTAAAGGCTGTAATTAAAGCAAAAGGTGGTTCAACAAAATACTGACACATTGGGGTGATCCTTTTTGCAACTCAGTGATTCTGTTTTTAAATGTCTTTATTTCTTCTATAAGATACGACAAGTCCACGGATTCATCCTTTACTTGTGGGATATTATCCTCCTGCTAACAGGAAGTGGCAAAGAGCACCACAGCAGAGCTGTCTATATAGCCCCTCCCTTGACTCCACCCCGCCCAGTCATTCTCTTTGCCTACTCTAAGTAATAGGAAGGGTAAAGTGAAAGAGGTGATAAAATGTTAGTTTTTATTTTCTTCAAGCAAAACTTTTTTTATTTTAAATGGTACCGGTGAGTGCTATTTCTTCCCAGGCAGCAGATGGATGAAGACTTCTGCCTGGAGACTGATGATCTTAGCAGTTGTTACTAAGATCCAGAGTAGTTCCCACAGAATGGCTGAGGAGTACTTAAGAAACTTCAGTGTGAGGAACGTTTTTCATGCTACAAGCATTGAGGTATTGTTATGAATTCCTCTAGAGTTTCAGAAGGATTATATAATTTGTGAATGTAGCTATTCATGTACTTCAGCTTACATAGATTGGTGAGTGAATCAGGACTCAAATAGCAGGATAATATGAATGAGGGTTTATGTTAACCGTACTGAGATGGTTTAATTCAGATCAGAAGTTTTACTAAATATAACTATATGATGTATTAGTCAGAACAGGAGAATGCTTCATCAAATAGACAAATAAGGTAAAAGTATCACAGCGTAAGTATTTACATGTATTGAGTATTGGATTGCAGGAGTTGTAGAATTCTATAAGAAATAAACATCAAGTTACACAGAGTTCAGTATTTGGAGCTTGTATTGGTGAGACACAGTCTATGTAGATGCTGACAGGTAGGTGGAGAACAAATACAAACAAGCTGAGTAGCCGTAACCAACGCTGCAGAGAAAGGTCAGTGTCAGATGTAACAGTTATGGAGGAAACGATAGTATTAATGGTAAAAGATCTTGAATGTATTAGTCTGGGATACAAAAGTATACTTGCGGTTTCCTGATAGCTTCTCAGTTTCGTGGTGGAGGTGTCAGCGGAAACGGTGCGGAAAGCACACGCTGATGAGCGGCTTGAATGCTGCTGAACAGCTGCATTTGTTTAAAGTCAGTGTTCTGAGTTAGAACTGTCTTTTCCTGGAAAGTGAAGGATTCGTTAGACAGAATTGTATTCCACAGGACTCAAGCAGAGAGTGCTGGAGTTTTAGTAGGAAAATAGCAATCCTCACGGCTTGTCAGATATAAGCAGCTGGGTAAAGGAACTAACTTCAATAAACATGCGAGTTGTGAATGTAATGAACACACCTTTATGGGAAGGTGTCACTAGGTGGAACCAGGTAGTTAAAGGTACAGAGGTGCCTTACAGGTATGTTCAGTCATTTTTTTCTGGAGAGACTGTGTTATTTCAGAATTGGCAGACAGTATCCCCATGAGGGAAAGGGTAAGCAGTAATCCTAATGCATAGAGAGGGGTATTACTGGACCTGTATATTGACCTATAAAAAAATGGTTTGACACTGATGATATGATGTTTGAGGGCAAACGTTTCTATGTTGGGAGTTAAAGATAACGTTTTTACTTTATTTCAAGAATGGAGGGTACACATGGTTTCACTAAATGGGTTTATGAACCCACATGGCTAGGTTTTAGACCGCTCTGGTGCAGTTATTGTAGGCTGTGAGACATGGAGTGAGATGGGCGGGCCTATTTTTGCGCCTCAGATGCACAGTTGTTTTTCCTAGACAAGCAGCAAGCTCCAACTCCGGTGGGCCTTTCAGGACAGTTTGGGCCTAATCGAAGGGTTAATCCGATTTTGCAGACCCCTGAGGGCAGGTAGGTGCCACAGCAGGGCTGTGGCGAGGTGCAGGGGGTGTTTTTATTTGAATTTAATGTTTTTAGCACAACATTTTTTTGGTCTTAAGGGTTAAGTATTCCTTTCCTTGTGGGGCAAACTTAGCTGACAAGTTGGGATGCATTTATCATAAAATTGTGATAATTTTATTGTTTTAAAGCAGTTTTGGAAAAATTGTATGCTTTTTTTCTCTTAAAGGCGCAGTACCGTTTTTTCAGATTGTTATTTTTTTCACAAAATAAAGTGTTTTCAAGTCTGTTTGTGGTCATTACTAGCCTGTTTTAACATGTCTGACATTGAGGAAAGCCAATGTACCATGTGTTTAGAAGCCATTGTGGAACCCCTACTTAAAATGTGTCCCTCATGTACTGAAAGGGCCTTACATTGAAAGAACATATTTTAGCTGATAAAAGTATGTCTCAGGATGATTCTCAGTCAGAAGAGAATCAGGTTATGCCATCTACTTCTCCCCAAGTGTCATAACCTTTAATGCCTGCCCAAGCGACGCCAAGTACTTCTAGTGCGTCTAATTCTTTCACCCTGCAAGATATGGCTGCAGTTATGTCTACTACCCTTACAGAAGTATTATCTGGTTTACAGGGTAAGCGCAGTAGGTCCGGTATTAGAGTAAATGCTGAGCCCTCTGATGCTTTATTGGCCATCTCCGATGTACCCTTACAGTGTTCTGATTTGGGGGTGGGGGAATTGCTGTCTGAGGGAGAACTTTCTGATTCAGGAAAGTTGTTCCCTCAAACAGACTCAGATATGACGGCCTTTAAGTTTAAGCTTAAACACCTCCGCTTGTTACTCAGGGGGGTTTTAGCGACTCTGGATGATTGTGACCCTATTGTCATCCCACCAGAGAAATTGTGTAAGATGGATAAATATCTAGAGGTTCCTACTTACACTAATGTTTTTCCAGTCCCTAGAAGAATTTCGGACATTGTTACTAAGGAATTGGATAGACCAGGCATTCCGTTCTCTCCCCCTCCTACTTTTAAGAAAATGTTTCCCATATCTGACACCATTCGGGATTCCTGGCAGACGGTCCCTAAGGTGGAGGGAGCTATTTCTACAACTATACCTATTGAGGACAGTTGTGCTTTCATAGATCCTATGGATAAAAAAAATAGAGGGTCTGTTAAAGAAATTGTTTATTCATCAGGGTTTTCTTCTACAACCTATAGTGTGCATTGTTCCTGTAACTACTGCAGCAGCTTTTTGGTTTGAGGCTTTAGAGGAGTCTCTTAAGGTTGAGACCCCATTAGATGATATTTTGGATAGAATTAAGGCTCTCAAGCAAGCTAATTCTTTTATAACAGATGCCGCTTTTCAAATGGCTAAATTAGCGGCAAAGAATGCAGGCTTTGCCATTTTAGTGCGTAGAGCGTTATGGTTTAAGTCCTGGTCTGCTGATGTGTCATCAAAATCGAAGCTATTAGCTATTCCTTTCAAGGGTAAGACCCTACTCGCGCCTGAACTGAAGGAGATAATTTCTGACATTACTGGAGGTAAAGGCCATGCCCTTCCTCAGGACAAGACGAATAAAATGAGGGCCAAACCAAATAATTTTCGTTCCTTTCGAAACTTTAAAGGTGGACCCTCTACTTCCTCCTCCGCCACAAAGCAGGTGGGGAATTTTGCTCAATCCAAGTCAGTCTGGAGACCTAACCAGACCTGGAATAAAGGTAAACAGGCCAAGAAGCCAGCTGCTGCTACCAAGGCAGCATGAAGGGGCAGCCCCCGATCCGGGACCGGATCTAGTAGGGGCAGACTTTCTCTCTTCGCTCAGGCTTGGGCAAGAGACGTTCAGGATTCCTGGGCATTAGAAATCGTGACCCAGGGGTATCGTCTAGAGATCAAAGATTCTCTCCCAGGGGGGAGATTTCATCTTTCACGTTTGTCTGTAAACCAGACGAAAAGAGAGGCGTTCTTACGCTGTGTAGAAGACCTATATACCATGGGTGTAATCTGCCCAGCTCCAAAAGTAGAACAGGGTTTTACTCCAATCTGTTCGTGGTTCCCAAAAAAGAGGGAACCTTCAGACCGATTTTAGATCTCAAAACTCTAAACAAATTTCTCAGAGTCCCATCCTTCAAGATGGAGACCATTCGGACAATTTTACCAATGATCCAGGAGGGAATATATGACCACCGTGGATTTGAAGGATGCGTATCTTCACATTCCTATCCACAAAGATCATCACCAGTTCCTCAGGTTTGCCTTCCTGGACAAACATTACCAGTTTGTGGCCCTTCCTTTCGGGTTGGCCACAGCTCCCAAAATTTTCACAAAGGTGCTAGTGTCCCTTCTGGCGGTTCTAAGGCCGCGGGGCATAGCAGTGGCGCCCTATCTGGATGATATTTTGATTCAGGCGTCAACTTACCATCTAGCCAAATCTCACACGGACACCGTGTTGGCTTTTCTAAGATCTCACGGGTGGAAGGTGAACATAAAAAAGAGTTCACTTGTTCCTCTGACAAGAGTTTCATTCCTAGGAACTCTGATAGACTCGGTAGACATGAAAATTTTTCTGACGGAGGTCAGAAAATCAAAGATCTTAACCACTTGCCG
Organism: Bombina bombina; assembly: GCF_027579735.1. Classification (NCBI taxonomy): domain Eukaryota; kingdom Metazoa; phylum Chordata; class Amphibia; order Anura; family Bombinatoridae; genus Bombina; species Bombina bombina. Next base: position 323,691,958 of record NC_069501.1, on the reverse strand, counting down.
AGCACTTCATTCCATTCCTTGGCCGTCAGTGGCTCAGTGTATGGAGGTAATTGGACTAATGGTAGCAGCAATGGACATAGTTCCGTTTGCTCACTTACATCTCAGACCACTGCAACTGTGCATGCTCAGAGAGTGGAATGGGGATTATGCGGATTTATCTCCGCGGATAAATCTGGATCTAGATACCAGAGACTCTCTTCTTTGGTGGTTGTCAAAGGATCATCTGTCCCAGGGAATGTGCTTCCGCAGGCCAGCATGGGTCATAGTGACGACGGACGCCAGCCTCTTGGGCTGGGGTTCAGTCTGGAATTCCCTGAAGGCTCAGGGTGTGTGGACTCAGGAGGAGGCCCTACTTCCAATAAATATTCTAGAACTGAGAGCGATATTCAACGCACTTCAGGCGTGGCCTCAGCTGGCTTCGGCCAAATTCATAAGATTTCTCTGACAATATCACGACTGTAGCATATATCAATCATTAAGGGGGAACAAAGAGTTCTCTAGCGATGATAGAGGTTTCCAAAATAATTTGATGGGCAGAGACTCATTATTGCCATCTATCAGCAATCTATATCCCAGGAGTGGAGAACTGGGAAGCGGATTTTCTAAGTCGTCAGATGCATGGCCACACAGGACTTGGTATGCAGACCTGGTGGAAATGTCATCTCTGCCACCGTGGAAACTGCCACTGAGACAGGACCTTCTCATTCAGGGTCCGTTCCAACATCCAAATCTAGTTTCTCTGCGGCTGACTGCCTGGAGATTGAACGCTTGATTTTATCTAAGCGAGGATTCTCTGAGTCGGTCATTGATACCTTGATTCAGGCTCGAAAGCCTGTCACTAGGAAAATATATCATAAGATATGGCGTAAATATCTTTATTGGTGCGAATCCAAAGGCTACTCATGGAGTAAGATCAGGATTCCTAGGATTTTGTCCTTTCTCCAAGAAGGATTGGAGAAGGGGTTATCAGCTATTTCCTTAAAGGGACAGATTTCTGCTTTGTCAATCTTAGTACACAAGCATCTGGCAGATGTCCCAGACGTTCAGTCGTTTTGTCAGGCTTTGGTTAGAATTAAGCCTGTGTTTAAACCTGTTGCTCCGCCATGGAGTTTGGATTTAGTTTTAAATGTTCTTCAAGGGGTTCCGTTTGAGCCCATGCATTCCATAGATATTAAACTTCTATCTTGGAAAGTTCTGTTTTTAGTAGCTATCTCTTCTGCTCGAAGAGTCTCTGAGCTATCTGCGTTACAATGCGACTCGCCTTATCTTATATTCCATTCTGAAAAGGTGGTTTTGCGTACTAAACCTGGATTCCTTCCTAAGGTTTCTTCAAATAAGAATATTAATCAGGAAATTGTTGTTCCTTCTCTATGTCCTAACCCTTCTTCTAAGAAGGAGCGTCTGTTACATAACTTGGATGTGGTTCGTGCCTTGAAGTTTTACTTGCAAGCGACCAAGGATTTCCGTCAAACACCTTCTCTGTTTGTTGTCTATTCTGGAAAACGTAGAGGTCAAAAAGCTACGGCTACCTCTCTTTCTTTCTGGCTGAAAAGCATCATCCGTTTGGCATACGAGATTGCTGGACAGCAGCCTCCTGAAAAAATTTCAGCTCATTCCACTAGAGTGGTGGCTTCCACATGGGCTTTTAAAAATGATGAACAGATTTGTAAGGCTGTGACTTGGTCTTCCCTTCATACCTTTTCCAAATTTTACAAATTTGATACTTTTGCTTCTTTGGAGGCTATTTTTGGGAGAAAGGTTTTTCAAGCAGTGGTGCCTTCTGTTTAGGTATCTGTCTTGTCCCTCCCGTTCATCTGTGTCCTGTAGCTTTGGTATTGTATCCCACAAGTAAAGGATGAATCCGTGGACTCGTCGTATCTTATAGAAGAAAAGGAAATTATGCTTACCTGATAAATTGATTTCTTCTATGATACGACGAGTCCACGGCCTGCCCTGTCAATTTAAGACAGATTATATTTTTTGGTTTAAAACTTCAGTCACCTCTGCACCTTTTAGTTTCTCCTTTTTCTTCCTAAACCTTTGGTCGAAAGACTGGGGGGTGGAGTCAAGGGAGGAGCTATATAGACAGCCCTGCTGTGGTGCTCTTTGCCACTTCCTGTTAGCAGGAGGATAATATCCCACAAGTAAAGGATGAATCCGTGGACTCGTCGTATCATAGAAGAAATAAATTTATCAGGTAAGCATAAATTTCCTTTTTTTCCTGATATGTTGGTTATATATTTCACTTGGATGTTATAAGTTGTACTGAGTAATTACAACTGGATAAACAAAAACTGTGTCTGTCTTTATTTCAGGCTGCAAAGCACGAAAATGTGATTATTTTCAAGGGTGGGTGATTCTTTTCAATACCCACTATAATTAAACATTTACCTATTCATAAAAAAGCAACAATTCTGCATGTTGTTTATTTTTTCAGAAGTATAATCTCTATATATTACGTTGGATACCTGCACTGTTCTTGATTACAATTATTACTAAGTTCTGTATTCAGATATCAGATTACTGACCCAGTCTGTTCATGATTATGAGTACAGCTATGCTTTGTTGCAAATGACCATGTCCCTGACCTGGACTGCTCCTGTTTTTGTCTGTAGTCAATGCCTGCCTTTGATCCTAATTCATTGCTCTTGTTTCTTGGCCTTGTGTTGGTCATCAGCCAAGTTCCAGCAATTCCCAATATTCATAAGGCTAAACCTATGGGTGAAGGTGACTGTTCAAATAAAGCAACCGTCAGCACACCCTTTCCTAATGCTGAACCAAGGTTCAAGCCAAAACTCCAGTACAGTAAACAATAGAGCGTCATCTTAACAGATCTTATTAACGAGACACTAAAGTAGATGAAATTTTAAGAAGCTCTTGCTTTATTAGCACCTCAACCTACTGTTGGTGAGCAAAAGCAGGAAAGATAGCAGCGGTGGGAAAAGGGGAAGACTCTGTGTTCTGAATACAGTCCAAAGCCATCCCGAAACCAAATGTTAATAAAGGTCTCTGAAGCAAGAATATCTCAGTGTGGAGGTCCGATTACATAAAAGTTATCACTGGAAGCAGCTATGACTGGAAATGAACCTGTGGAGTTCAAATAAAGATGTAAGGCATGCAATAAAACAACCACCAAAACATTGCAGAAGTTTTATGGGAAAACTGTAAATGAATTAGCCAAATCAATTGTACTGAAATTCACATAAGTAAATATGAAAGTACCCAACTATGATAACGCTAAGTTGGTTAGCAAACAATGAAAATATCCAACAAAAAATAATATTAAAAACACAGTAAAGGGATTGTAAATCTAGAGCAGACAAATAACAATGAATGTTTGTAAAAGCTATTATTGATTCAGTGGAATACGCACAAATGCTGCATATGTCCCATACACCAGCATTCAAATACCACATCTCCTAATAAAATCAGCAGTGATTTGTATTGCATAATTTACTGATACAATACATGCAATTATTAGCAATAATGCAAAAATGGTTCTACTTAAAATTGTAATGCCCTCATACACATTTCATTTTCGACTATTATGTTCACTGGAAGGGTGCAGAATTTAATTTTGGAATTTTCAAATGGACAGATTTTAATATGAAATGTTTAGTTATGTGTAGAAAGACAACTTTGAATCAAACTTTAATTATTTAACGCCCCCCCTCCCCTTTTCCTTTACTTTAGCATTGAAAAATGTGGATTTTTTTTTATTTATTTTTTTAATTTTCTTAATTGAGGTTCTGAAGAAGGCATACATGAGATATGAAAAACAAAACACAATGATAATGCAACTTGAGGATCATACAGTACAAGTCCATATAACAGCATAGTACATTCCTAATAAGAAGATTCAGAAGCATAATATACAAGTATATTGCCCTTTACTCTGTGTGCTCCCTAGATGACAAGAGAGGCCACTCTTGGACCCCAGTTATAAACTCATAACCATAGGTAAGGGGCTATTTCTAGTGAAGAGATCACTTTTGGATCTCCAAATGAGAACCTCTTTTTTTCCTTGTTTTTATCAATCTGATAATCTTATGTAAGCTGTAAAGTTAAAACCTTATAATCAGACTGTATAGGGTATGGTTAAGCTTAGAATGAAAACGTAAAGTTAATAGAGTAAGTGTTAGATATATATACATATGTCTGATTATCCCCTATTAAAATGCAAAGGATAACAATGCCAAAAGGGACTCCTTCTATAAAGAGCCGTAGCCCATCCAAGAACATCTTATTAATACAAGGGCGGTATTTAGAGGATTTGAGAGGGTGATATAGGACTAGGAGTTTGTAGATTATAGGAAGGTCCAAATATTGGGGGTGGGAGAAAATGCAACATGTAAATATAAAATACAAAATTAGATCAGTTAGCAACCTATGTAGCAGATTAGTATCGTCAGTTAAGTGTCAGACCTATAGCCCCTGATAGATTCTTGTGCCAGTTGTTCCAAAGCTGTAGATTAGTGTGAGCACAATCTTTATTAAGAGAACATTATACTCTATTATAGACTAAGAAAAAAGTGGCCCATATATAACATTAAAGCGACTGTATAAAGAGAGGATCTTCGGGTTGTGCCCATTATTAGGTTGCACCGCCCCGGCCGCAGGCGGCACCCATTTGAGACTAAGAGAAGAAAAAAGACCCAAAGATCTTCGTCTAGGATACCATCAGAGTAAAATAAGAAGACTAGCATTAGTATGAGCTAAAACTGTGGTCATACAGATACTTATCTTATTGGTACAATATAATTCCAATGTGAGCATTCAGGGTAAAACATAACATTTATAAAAGTTTATAACTACGTATTCCTACCCATTTCCATATAGTGAGACACATACAAAAGTTTGGACTGCTTCTTGATGGAAGACCTAATTGTTTAAACACTTTATAAAAGAGGCACTCTCAAATAGAGATATCATAATGGTGGGAAAACAAGTAAATCTGTTTTGTAGAGGTCTCTAATAGTTAAGTAGTATTAGGAAGCAGTTTATATAACAGATAGGTCTACCGGCATGGTTTCTAATATATACTAGTATAGGGCAGGGGAGAAGAAGGTCATAATAAAATAGCAAATATAATTAGTAAATTTTCCCACGTCTAATAAATTATAGGAAGTGGAATCTTCTAAGCTAATATCTGTTGCTAAGTTCAATAACAGAGTATACAGGTAAGTATAAACATGCCATAGTTTAAACATAAACTACTAAGGTACTAATAGCTAGTTATCCAAATATTCCTGTTTGCAGTTATGATACCAACACAGGCACAATTGCCAACCCTAGGCCATATTTGGAATCTGTATTAGACCGTTATAGAAAGGGTAAATTGTGCCCAGTAAATGTGTTCACATATTTTATGGCTACAAGAGTGTTTCATAGGCAGGAGTCATTTTTGGGAATATAAGGCAGGGATCGATTGGTGTCTATATCCTACCCATTGCGGTCAGATGTTGACAGCAGAGAACTTATCAACCCTCTCCTCTTGCATCAGGCTCAGTGGCCATCATTAAATTATAGGTATAGTTTATAAAGTACATAGATAGGAGGGGTGACTTGCAATGCAGTGAGATGAAGTATGTGGCTACTAACCGAGAGTTTAATATGTAGCATATAATGTTAAGAGATCATTCGGTTGATTTACATCCCATGTCCACTACAAGCATGCTAAAAGAATAAAAATAACTTTTCAACCTACTCCTATTTTCTTGGTCTGGGTGAAAGCCGCATCGCAAACAGGGCCCATCAGCTGTTGTTGGGGACATAACACAGAGCGCTGCTGTTTCAGCGCAATCAATATGGGTGCTAAATTCGGTAAGAACCTCTTCACCCTCCACCTGCGGTTCTGCGTTCCAGTTGAGTTAGAAAGTTGCGGCTCTGGAGGAATCAGCAGATGTAAAGCGTTAACATAGTGTGGTGCCGAAAGAGGCTGAGGCCGCTCATGCTTTGCAGGAACACTCCTTCTGTCCTGGGCATCCGAAACCGGACTGTGTGCTGAAGCATCACGCCGCATCAGGGTTGTCCTCTGAATAGGAGTCTCTGCACTAACCGCCGGTGAGACTAGGGCAGCAAGATCGTCATCCAAGCGTTTCGTAGAGGTAAGTATTGCAGGAGATCCTCTAGGCCCTGTAGTGTTGTCCACCTCTGGAGTACCCTCCGTAACTGGGAGAAATGTGAGGCCCGCTTGTATAGTCATCTGTGTAGATGTCCGTCGTCCCTCAGGCACAATCACCACGCCGCTATCATTTGAAATACACTGCAATACAACCAGCAGGGTACTTGAGGGTAAATCCACGGAAGGGGTAACAGGTATTTTGCGGAGTGGTTCTAAATAAACCTCCCGGTAATGAAGGAGCAGATGGCTTATTTCTTTTAGTAAGCAAACAGGCTCCATATCCACTAAATCTGTTTCAGGGGACAATCAACTTGAAATCTTGTTATTTGACACGCCGTGCCACTTAAAGACAAGGCTCTAGTGTGCCTCGCCGGGGGGTGTAAAAAAAAGGCCTCAACCTTCCAAGCTGCTCCGGGCGCTCAAAACTGCAGATATCTAGTCAATGTTAGGCTCGTCAGATGCAGGTTCTCAAGCTGTTTGAAGATCTGTATGGTTAGCTATCATTTGAGCTGTTTAGAAGGTTACTACAAGTAGAGACAGATAGGATGCAGGAGCAGTGTGGAAAAAAGCAGCCTATCATGGCCGCCACCCGGAAGTTCCCTCCGAAAAATGTGGATTTTCTAATTCTTACACTAGCACAGTGAGCGTGGATATCCTTGTCTGCAGATTCAAGCCTGGATTGGCCCTTTCAAATAAGGCAGGTCGAGCTTAGGTATTGAAAACCTGGCAGCACAAAATATTCTTAAAATAAGAAAATAGAGAGACGCACTCAGCTGAGACAAAACCAAAGCTAGAATAACTTCCATGCCTGATCATTTTCAGTGTCACTCAGGGTGCATACTCTTTTAGCACACTATGCCTTTTCACAGAGAAAAGGGAAAAAGGGGTAACCAGACTTGGACTCCTTGCTCAGTATGCTTAGTGGTTACACCTCGCTGACAAGGCTGGAATGATAGTCTGGGGTTGCCGTGTTCCTTGTTCAGTGAGAAATTGCCTGGTATTTCGGCACTGGACTGACTGTTATAGGCGGAATTAGATTGATATACTACAGGAAAGTTCTACTCTGTAAAAAGCATTACCTGACTAAAAAGAAGCTGCACCCAGGTGGTAAATCGCCATAGAACCGGCTAACAATGTTATTGAGCCAGTTGTTTGTTCCTGTGAGTACTCTTCTCTCTGCGTGTATTAAGAAATATATTAACTTGTTTTAAATATGTTTAGACTTGGCTAATATTTTATTCTACAGCAATACAACACAAATGTATTGTAGTTATAAGTTGCTTACTATCCCTTTAAGTTATCATTTTAACTCAAGAATGTCCAGTTATTTTCACTGCTGAGGAGTGAGAAAGCATTGGCATTAACTAATTTTTTATTGTTATTATTTTATTAATTAAATGTCAAAATGGTTCCATTTTTTAATGCAGTATTGTAGTATATACTATATATTTGAAAAATGTAATATTGCTAGAAATGAAAAAAAGATATACCTGTACCCATGGGATTGAATAACTTACTGCATGCATCATGAAATTTTTTTTTAATGACATGGCTTGACAGATACAGAATTCATGACTTATAGAGTTTTATTTAATGTGCCTACATATTTAAATAAATGTGAGAACTACTGTTTTATTTTATTACATTTCCGATGCTGATTAGTATGAAATGAGGCATAAAAGGACCCATAAGCCTCATAAATAACTGTTCTTTCTAATTAATGTTGCTATAACACCAAAACCCAACCTGGGGGGAAAGTGCCTATTGAGAACATCTCTGCCACTTAGGGGCCAATTATTTGACATTTGCCAGAGCAGACATGAAAAATCACATTCACACTGGCAGGAGTTGCTCTCTAGAAAGGTGAAAAAAGCAAAGTAGTAGCTGCAGCAAGCAGAGGAAAAAAAAGTTTATTTTAAAAATATAAATGCTTTATCCTCTAGAAGGGGCTGCCCCTGCAAGTTGTGAGATGCCTTCAATTGAAAGTAATGGAGTTCAATGGAAAGGGAAAATTTGCAGTGGGCTTACTTAAAGGGACATTAACCAAGTATAGTATTGAGGTTATTCCACACCTACTCTAGTGATGGCTTCTGCCATATTGAAATTTGACTTTCACTGCATTACAGTGCTAACATGTATTTGCATATCTGCAGCAATTCAACTTCAGATGCCTGCAGTGAAACCTATGTTCCAAATAGTGATGTGCAGTTCGGTTCTTTTAGGTGAACCGGTTCATTTCGGACGGTTCGATTAACTGAACCGGTTCATGAACCGATTCACCAGTTCACCTACTGAACATCAGGTAGAGGCTCTACCTCATGTTCAGTAGGTGAACTGTAGAGCCGCAGATTCGTTTCCTGCAGTGCTAAGTGCTGTATGTAAATGACTCAGTGTACTGTAACTCTAATGAATCATTTAGATAACAGTACACTGATTCAAATAACAGGTCACACTTGCAGCGGTTCTCAACAGACCACTGCAATTACATTAACCCATTCAGCATCCCATGTTTGTGTGTATATATATATATATATATATATATATATATATATATAATTTGTAGCTGTTGCTAAGTAAAAGTTAACTTAGATATAGAGGAAGAACAACAAATTATATATATATATATATATATATATATATATATATATATATATATACACAAACATGGGATGCTGAATGGGTTAATGTAAATGCAGGGGTCTGTTGAGAACCGCTGTGAGTGTGACCTGATATTTGAATCAGTGTACTGTTAGCTAACTCGTATGCAATGAATCAGTCTGTTAACAGTACACTGAGTCGTTTGCTAACAGTTCACTTCTTTTGAATCAGTGAACTGTTAACAGACTGATTCATTGCAGACGAGTTAGCTAACAGTACACTGATTCAACAACACTGGTAATATGATCCTAGAGTGAGATTCTGCTGTGTGATTCATTACAGGAGGAGTTAGCAGAGCAGAACTCACTGTAGGATCGTATTACCAGAGTGCTGCTGATGACTCAGGAACTGAACTGTTTCAAACGAATCAGTTCAGTCTGATGTACTGATTCATTCAGTTCAGTGAAAAGATCCGGTTCAAATGAACGATTCGTTCATGAACCGGACATCACTAGTTCCAAAATAGTAACAACCATAATTAGAGGGAGGTCCATGAAATTTATTTTGCATTTAACGCTCCTTTACAAATTGAATACTTAATCCAATATAAATCAGATTGCTCTGTTTTCAGTGTATATAATCTTACAATAATTTTACAATAAGGAAAACAATATACTCTGCATTGTTTGTGAATTATAAGTACAGATATCCCAACATTTGCTACATGAGCAGTGGTTTTATTATGATTTATACTGTGTGCATTAAATGATTGTTTTTTCTGCGTATAAAATGTGATTTTTTCAGAACAATTTTGTTATGAATGTATATTTAATTTATGAACACTGGTTTTATGGTGTATTTTTATTTCAATAAATCGTTTGTTTTATTAGATTTTTTAATTATAATTTTTGTGGCTTTATTCGACATCCCAACCTGCAAAAACTCATTTCAGGGAGGTGGCTTCACTCGCTACTGCCCCCCCGTCACTAAAAAAAAAGTAGCTTTATTGCACAACCGCATACAACAAACCTATTTTCCAGTGATCATACGCTTGTTGAATGCTTTAATATTTTACAATACGAAGTTTAATTACGTGCAGTAAATAAGGTAGTATTTGGGTTTTATTTTATTAAAATCAGTGGCTTATTGGTTACTGATGCATGTTTTGCGGGTTCTATAACGTCCCAGCAACTAAAGGCATTTCAGATTTGGGCCACATTGGATCATGGTACTTGGAGTTTCAGGGAGATTGCATTCCATTTGCTGGCATCAGGGAGCCTCCCTGAACTTCAGGCAGAGTAGGGATGTCAGCTATTCTAATGTACCCATCTGTTTGAAGGTAAAAAATGCATTTAGAAAATTCTTCCAAGGGCATTATAATACTGACAAGATTTCGTACTGCATATAGCAAAACAGGGAGCATGACCTAGCTAAACTCCAAATTCTCACACCAATCCTACTACTACAAATATATATCCTTCAAACAAATCTGCAATGCTAGACGTATCTATTACAGAAGCGCATTTGTTTTTTTCTTCACATTTATCTTTCCCTTTTAATTCATCTTTTCAAATAATAATATTCCCATTAGTAAAACTAAAGCAGCCTAGTGTCCCTTCGGCTTTTAGGCCTGTTTCTTATGTGACCCGTCTCCATGGCAACTCCGTCCTTTCCCAATCCCAAAACGGAAACAGCCTGCAAAATACGACGACCTCATTCCCACAATGCACCGCGTCTGGTTGTTCTTCCTTGCTGTATGGTTAGGTTGGCTGGGCCCGGTACTGTTTGTTTTGTGGTTCGGTTCTCGTCGGTTTTCCGAGGTAAGTAGTGGGTATGGCTGACCTTATAATTGGCAGACTGGTAGCTCGAGTTTTAGCCGTATCCAGTGCCACTACGTTCCGTGTTGGGTATAGGAAATAGGCACCGGTGACCTCCTCGCATGCTCGGTTACCCGGTTACTGTTCGTTGTCTAAGTACAGTTAGAAAAGAAAAAGTGTGTTCTATACAATACTTGCAAATCCACACAGCTAAGCACCCTTAGTAAAATAATATTATTTCTGTCTCTTAATATTTTATTTTTCTAAATTTCATCAAGCTATTACATGTTTTGTTTTCATTATTGTGTTCTGTAGCCGTTTCTTGAGTACTGAATAGTAGTTGTTTTGTGTTTGTAATACATTCGTAGGTATCCGATGAAAATAAAATATGTCCAGAACAATAGAATTATGTAAAACTATCATATTCTTATTGTTAAAGTTGTTATAGATAAGTGCAGACGTCTAAATTTGTTTATATTTTATATACATATATTTTTAAACACACATGCATTAATATTTGTTGATATGTAAAGTATTATATATATATATATATATATATATATATATGTGTGTGTGTCTTATGTTATAACTAATGGATAGCTGTTTAGCTGTTTAGCTGTTTAGCTGTCACTAAACCAATGTACCTTCTCGAAAATGCTAGATTATTTAAATATAAAGTGTATGCAGGGTTTGATTGTAGTTTCATAAGAGCCTCCTAATTAATGAGCCAACATGTTCTACAGCCACTTGTGAATCTTGGCACCTCAGGTGACAAAGGCAGTAGCTCCCAATATGTGTAGAAGATTTTGGATAGATAAGAATGTGATGCCTCAGTTATAAACTATGCGGTTAAAATTGTGTGTGTATATTCACACACACACACACACACTGAAAAGTGGACATTGCATGCACTAATCTTTTTTTTTTTTTTTTAAATAGTTCTATCCAAAAAAAAAGTTATGTAAAATCTATTTATATTGTTATTAGCAGGTAATGCATGTTGCTTAAAGGGCCATAATAGTTGAAAAATTACATGCTCTGCAGTAGAAGTAGAGTTCAGGACCTGCAGAGCACTGTTGGTCTCTTGTGGAATCTGCCGATGATCCATTTAGCAGTGCTAGTCATACAACTCAGATGTGTAACTAGCGCTGCTGATTGGATCAGCAATGATTTACGCTCTGCTCTGTATGTCCCAAGCAGTACTTCTACTACTCTGTGCCTAACCCTTTTGAGGGGGGTAAACACACAGTAGTGCAGGGTTGATATTAGAGCATGTATTTTTTTTTTTACTGCTATGTGCCCTTTAAATGGTAGTTTATATTCTTATTGCTTCGTTGGGACAACTCATATTGCTTTATTGTTAGACAGGGACAGGCCTTCACATACCTGACGAGAACAAAAAAAGATTTATTTTTTGACAATGTAAAAAAATTAGTCAACCAGGAAGGAGCCATAGATGTAGCACATCTAGCCTTTAGCAACTATTTGACACTGTCCCCCACAACAAACTTATTCTCAAAATCTGTGTAGAGGTAGAGCAGGAGGCGGCGCCACAATAGTGCACAATCAGTGTTACTTTGTCTCAACACACGCAATACAAGTTATACTTACAAAGTATACAGCACTTGAGAAGTGCCACAAATGCCTGCTGGATCTTTATTAGCTATCCAGAAAGCTATCCTCTCGATAGTAATAAAAGATGTCCCAGAAGGAGCTGTACTCACATCCGAGTTCCATAGGATGCAGTCAGGAAACTCTTAGATGTGCTGCAGATAGATGGTTAACAGCAGATAGAAGCTAAACACAGCTATGATGGATTCCAGGTAATAGTTAAAAGTCGTGAAACAAATGTCTAAAAACAATGTAGACATTTAATAAAAATTTGCAAATATCACACAACGCGTTTCCCGGTCGTAATGACCGCTTCATTGGGTGTATAAAAACACAGAATAATTTACGACTTAAAAACTCTATTCAGCGTCTATAGCTGTCTAGGGCGCATGCGTGCATGTTTGCCTAAAGCCAATAGGCTGTCTAGCAGTGACCAGCTTCTATATGATAGGATGTTAGGAACTTCGTTAGGACTGTTCGTTCAAGCTACACAAGAAGTACTTTGTTTGGCATACGTCTTCTATCGGACTTGTCAGGGACACTGTTACTCACTTATATAATTAACACTTTATTCATGTCATATATATATATTTTATATGTCAATGTTATATATTTTTGACATTAGTGCTGATTGTATTTTAATAGCACGTATTCATATCTTTGAGACATACCACTGTATATATTTATATATAGATTTTTGCACACTTATCATTGGTGATTGACACCATTCCACATTTCTATAATATATCATATTTAGTTGATAGATTTGCATTTGCAACAGGCGCATCTAACTTTTTTTTATTTTATTATTCTCAAAATGCATTGCCTTTGAGTAGATACTAATATTAAGTGAGTACAATGCTGGCTTAAGGATAAAAAGCAGAGGGTTTCAGTTAATGGAGTATATTAAAATGAAGGGTCAGTTCTTGGGTCTGTTTTGTTTAACATGTTAATCAATTATATTGTTAGTGGGCTCCTGGGGAAGACATGCTTGTTTGCTGATGATACAAACATTTGTAACAGAGTTGATGTGGGTCAAATGAACAGTGGGTCAAATGAACAGTGATATTAAAAAAACAAAAACAAACTGGAGGACTGGGCAAATGAATGGTATCTAAAATTTAATATTACCAAGAGCTATTATGCATATATAATCCAAAGGCCAATTACAGTCTCAATGGTACATTACTAACTAAAGAGAAACAGGGATTGGGAATTATTACAGATGATTTAAAATTTGGTAGACAGTGCAGCTGGTAAGGTCAGTTAAAT